>NW_020455588.1:1047400-1105840 GCF_003342845.1 Nothoprocta perdicaria
ACCAACAGTTTTAGTTTGTGCTAGCAGAACTATTAAACTTTTTTTTTTTCAGTTTTTGATCAAAAATGACATATATTGTTCAAAAGAGCTGTGTGTTTTCAAAAGATTCCAATCCCGAGCAAAT
Organism: Nothoprocta perdicaria; assembly: GCF_003342845.1. Classification (NCBI taxonomy): domain Eukaryota; kingdom Metazoa; phylum Chordata; class Aves; order Tinamiformes; family Tinamidae; genus Nothoprocta; species Nothoprocta perdicaria. Next base: position 1,047,525 of record NW_020455588.1, read on the forward strand.
TTGCATGACAAAGTCTCTGCCAGATCCATTTCCTTATTACCTGAAGGAGCAATGTGCTTTATTAGAACAGTACTAAACTATTTAAGGATAAAGCAGCTCACATTTGGTATGTGAATACCTATGCATTAAAGTTAGTATTTTCTAGCTCACTGCACAGTAAGCAAAAGATAATTTTATTCAAATATGCATTTCATGGTAGGAATAAGGAAATGTTCATCTCCCTATTGAATTGGTAAGTCTTTTAAGTAATGGTTCATTTGAGAAAATCAACAGGGTATTGGCAGTTTAGTATAATATTAAATACACACAAATGCCATACCTACACTGGCACATATATGTAATACCAGTTCAGTGATATATATTGCAAGGAATATAATTCACACATTATAACGCATTACATTAATTGGGTGTTAGTTTAAACATCTGTACATCTAATAAATATGACACCTTTTTTTTCTTCAAATAGATATCAAAAGCCGTGAAAAGCTAGTGAATTAACTTCTTAAAAAGGCAAATATACCAAAAATGTACCTTGCTATTTCTAGATAGTAAAATACATACAAATTTCACGACATAACCAGATGTAATATATATAACCTAAGTAACATAAAATTGATCAACCAGTATTACAATTGCACTCTATCTTGGATGAATATGCTCAGAATAAGCAGAAAATAAGGTACTAGCTACTGTGTTTTTTTTCTCCATAAAGCAAAACAAAAATAATAATTAAGAGAATAATATATCAAATTCAACAATTAAAATTTCATTCTATCCTAAATGAATGCAGTTTTAATAAATTTAGATTATGTTTTTAAAATATTATATTCCATGAGGAATAAAATTGCCACTCACAAGTCTACAAGACCAAAATTACTGGCAGGACCACCCCAACAGAAAAGAAATCCCTCCGCTCCAAAAAACATGAAAGTCCATTTGTATTTTCATTTTTAAAACTTTCATGGTGTGATCATATAAACGTAGTCATAGCTTTAGCGCTCAATGGAAGAACAAAGTTTCCAACCTTACCACGCTGTCCTACAAAGGTGTTGCTGTTGGTACGAGCAAAATTGCTACCCCAGCAAAAACTGACTCTCCCTGGACCTTGAAACGGGAGATACTGTAGGATATCCTGCTGTAGGATATCAACTGAAAGAAAAAGTTATTTTGATTTATTGTATAAAGTACCAGTTTACCTATTCGGACATGAATAACGGTGAAGCTGTGACACTTCCACATATTCCAGTGCTCTGAACCAAACCTGCACTGGATTATAACTTTATTCATCGCTGAACAGGATTCTCAAGAAGTGGCCTGCATAATCCAAGTCACAAATAACTACTCTTTTTTCAAATCCAGTCATACTAATAGGTAATTACCCATTTCTTTTATAAATATCATACATATCATCAATTTACAACAAACAAGAAGAATACAGAAGATCTGTAATGCAACAGAAAGGGTTTCATCTTATAATTTTGAGGAATTAAAAGATCACAATCCCACAACCAGCTTGTCACAAACAGATCCTTGACCCTTCTCCAAGCTGTAAGCTTACAGCACGCCTTAACCTATCCAAATGCTGAAGGAAGCCAAATCAACACAAGTTTTTAAATAAAACCCTGAAGATGTAATAAACCCTATCCCTGAAAATCATCTATTCAGGAAATGTAAGTGTCATTTAGGTTTAACCCAGAAGAAGACTGTATTTACGAAAACATTTGATGCCATTTGTCACTGAAGTCTTGCTCAGTTACTGTCCAGTGTTGTCAGTGATTGTATGAGATTTAAGAATGAAAAGTGCAAATAAATTAATAATTAATGAGGGAAAGGTCTCCTCTAGTAAACCCGTTCATACATAATTTATCAATATTTTCTATGGTATGCATATACTATAGAATATATTCAAAGTGTCATTTTCCATCAGCTCTTATATTTCAAAAAGCTCCTTTACAAAAACTATGTGACATAAAAAAGTCAAGAAAATGATGAATTTCCCACAAAACCAGAAATTGCGGGAGACAAGATTTAAGAAAGTGATACTAATTTCATTCCATAATAGTGTTGTTCACCTATATAAAAATCAACTGACTTCCCATTACCCTAAGCACAAGACATTCATTTGGTGGTCTACTTAGTTCTTCTAATTTTTACAAATAAATTTTAGTTAATGTATACTAATGTTTTAAGCTTATCTTGGAGGAATAAAAGTCCAGGGTGTTTTTTGTAGAACTAAAAATGACTATATCTGCAGAATAGGTGTGTAGGTAGGAAGAAAGCTAGCAAACACAATGCTATATTCATATAGAGATTTTTATCTCCATTCTTATAATTATTTGAATACATAAAAAAAAAACTGCAAATTTAAACTCTGCACTTAAACAAGTGACTTCATTTTGAAGTAACGGTGAATGCCGTCAAGTAAAAGCTCATCGCTCAAAAAACAAAAGGGAGGGAAAATACAATGCAAGCACAAACCCAATCTCTCTCTAATCTTTTCTTTTGAAACCTAGGCTACTCCAGGATCTTCAACTAATTATTCCATTTTATTGATAGCATTTTTCCCAAGGGAAGTTATTTAAAAAGTTTAACCCCTGAGCAAGTCCATGGCTTCTCCTGCCTTTGAAAGTGTCAAGTGCATTGATTATAACTGCAGGAAGTGCTACCTTCTACCCAGAGAATCTCACCCTGCACAATCTTAAACACTGTCTCTCTCCCAAAACGGCTTTGATTCAGCAATTCAGACTGCTTCAGCTGATATTAAAGGCAGAAGCACCACCGTCAAGGGATCAGCAATTAAAACGAAATACAAAGAGTAAAAAAAAAAAAAAAAAAAAAAAAAAAAAAAAAAAAAGAAAAAAACAGATCTTGGATATAGTAGCACAAAGCTTGAGAGAAAAGCAGATTTGAAAAAGACATCAGAGTGACTAAAAAAAGAACAACATGACAGAAATTAAACAAGATTTTTATGTTCGCCTTCTATGCATTTAAACTCATCTCAACCTCTATTGAAATTCTGATCACACCCAAACCCCAAGGCTTTTGACATACTTTCAAAAATCCACACCCCCTCTTTCTCTTTTCTAGGTCTCCAGAGTCACTGCCAGGTATCCAACAAGTTGAAGGGAGAAAGGAGGAAGGGAAGGAGAGAAGGAAAAAAAAAAAAAAAAAAAAAAGAGTTCTAATCTACATACAATAAAAAGGCCATTTATACTCATATTGAACTTTGTTGTTAAAATGATCATAAACAATTTTAAATATTTAGTATGTGCTTTTATTCCCATACTTAGCTGGTGAAAAGGGATCTTAAACGTTTAGAAAAAAAAAAAACCCTTTCCAAGTCATATACATCCAAATAGTCCAAACTGATTTTTCTTATGTCAGCAGCAAAATAAAAGAGAACACAGCAGGTGCTACAGGGTACTACAGCAAGCCAGTCACTAGACGAAGACGACACAGCACTCCTTAATTAACTTGATATTACCCAAAGCATGTAGCAGAGGCAAAAATATATGCAAGAACGCACACAGAAACAATTATTGCTACAAGGACTGCATATATCTACACCTAGCTTAGAGACAAAGCATCAGATTCCAAAGGATAATTGGCTTTCCTGAATTGCAAGTGTTTTTCTCTTTCTTCCCCAGCTCAGTCCTGCCAGGGCCAGAAGGTAATGATCCAGCTGCCGTGATGCAACCAGCAGACCTGTCTTCTGTCAAGAGTTGAAATCATAAAGGAATAAGCTGTCGTTAGCAAGCCCGCTCCAAACAGTAGAGCTGTCAACTCACTGTTTTCCTCTGCTGGCATGGGGGCTGGCGGGGGCTTATGCACTCTGACAGTTCAACATTAGTCTAAGCTTTTAACCTTTTCCTTCTATTTCTGACTCGATAAATCTTCTCTAGAACTTATTAGGTAATGCTACGTATTATGTGATCAATTAGTAACGCTGCCAAGGACCTCTGCAAGTTTTTCCTTCTATCTAGGTGATCAGAATTTCAAATGAGCATTTCAAATCGGCATTTAAGAGATTAATTTCTTATGAGATAATAAAAAGATATTAAATATATTGGTTTTCATTTTCTTCCTGTATTTTGGTGGATTTTGGCCCGTAATACATGAGAATTTGCTTCGGAATACATTGTAATTTGTGTTTATATATTGAGAAATATCTCAAAAGATCATACATTTAGTTGCAACATAATTTCTCTTAACAATATCCCCATAAAGAGCAGAAAATGTAAAAATAAAACTTTCCTATTTTGTAGGCAATTCTATTTGTATCGTCTATGCAAATGAATAAAAGCAAATATATATACCACAGTCAAGTAACTACTACCTGAAATAAAACAATGTATCAATTATTGCTTGCTTTAATAAAATTCTGCTTGCAGTAAAATGTTTGAATGACCAAAAGAGAACTTCCAAATGCTACAGTGCTGACCACTAATAAACAAATGCAGTCTTTAAACTTCTTTCTGCAACAGTATGCCCAGGAAAAACCATAAGCATAAATATTAACATGCTAAATAAATACTGTCATAGCAGGGAAATGTCAGTCTCCTCCTCTCTCTCCTCCCCCCCAGCCCCCCAAGAAAGTGTCACTTCCCCACCTCAATAATATTATGTTAATTACATGCAAACTGTAAGACAAACTTCACAAATTTAGGTTCTTAAAATACAGCCACTAACACCAAGGGGACTTGGCTTATCTATATATTCTACTTGCAAAGTCTGGATCTGTCTATCAACTAATTCATTTTCTAGATCAATTAAAATGCAATTGTTTGTGTGCACGGATTCTTGTTAGTGTACTCTGAACCAAAATTCAAAAAATTCTTGGTAATATTTAAACATCTACTTTGCAACTCGCTGATTTTTACAAAATGGAAAGATACTAAAAAGTGTTACCATGACCAACCATAAAGTTAATAAATCACAAAAAAATTTATGAAGAGTAAACTCAATAGCTACTATACTGGATGATTTTGTTATTCCATTCAACACAGTTAAAATACAGATGACATCTGATTCCATGCCAAAATAAACATTCACTCTGTGCAATTCTGAGTAAATATTATGGTCACTCACTGTTCTACAGATAGGAATGATATCGAGTGAATAAAGACAATATTCTAGGTTAAACAACATCAAAGTTGTTAAGGGAATGCAGTGAAAAATACAGGAAAAACACCAGGGAAAACAGAAGATGAAAACCTTATCAGGCATTGCAGAAGCATTTCTGGGGATGATGCCCATGTCAGGTAAGCCCCAGACAGTTCCTCTGTTCATGAAAACTCAGATTTCTGGTTGCTGATGCTTTCTTTCCCCCCCGCCACAAAATCATTGAGGCTCTCTGTGGAAGCAACTGCCTAGGTGCTATTATCTCTACTCAATTATCTCAATCTTTCTCCAAATAATCATACTAATAATAGTAAGCCATGTGAAATGGTGCTGAATTTGAAGCCAACCACCCTCCCGAAGCAGTTGTTGCGGTTGAGCCCTACTGGCATCCTCGGGACCACAAGCTGTCTTAGGTACAAAAATACATTGAGCTTCCAAAGACACAGAAAGCCTCCAACAGCTTCTTGGCACTCCTGCAGTAGGCAGAGTGGAAAACTCATGCCTTCTTTAGCCCCTGGAAGAAATGTACCAAAGAGAAAATACTCTAATATTCCCCGCCAGGGTCCAAATCCAGGCAAACTGGGCTCCTGTTTCCCCAGGAGACTTCAAAGTGCAGAACCCACTTCCCAGCCGCCACAGGAGGAGTGATACTGCACGAAGCAGCAGCCCTCTTCGCATCCTTTCTCAGTTGTCCATAGGCATCACTTCACTATATACATACGATATCATTTCTATAGCTCTTAACTGAATATTTTGATTACCATCCACACTATTACCACTTATTAACAAGCCAGACAAGGGTACTCATAACCTGCTCTTAAGGAGGCAGACGGCTGAAGTCCTTATACACAAAAACAGAGCACTACTCTGAATAAAATAAGGAATTTTGTGGAACAAAATAATCTGCTCCTTCCTCACAGAAAGAATTTGATCTTTAGCCTCTTGCATGTCAAGACAACTGCTCCTATCACAACTTGAGCATTTCTCAATGAGGACAACGTCAAGGAAAAAGTTCTATCTGGTACTTCTGTAAAGAACTTTAAAAAAAAAGCTAAAAAAAAGTATATTTTTGTTCCTTTTTGTTAATAATAAATTGTCCTTTTTAAAATCTGTTTATAATATGCATTTGCTAGAATTTTAATTAAGCCTTTCTTACCTTCCTTAAGCTTTATATTATCACATCTGCCTTTTCATACTTTTTTTTTCTAACGTAGATCCTTCCCTATCCTGTTTCAGTGTATTTACACATTTCTGTCTCTCACATTCTATACACTTTTCTCCCTCCTTTTTTTACAATCTGTTCTCTATCGTGTCTCTTGTACGTAATCTTTTTCTTCCTTGTTTCTTAGAAAGTCTCTTTAACACCATCAAACTTCCAATTTCTAATTTAACCCGTTAGTCTTACCTGCTTCATATAAAATTTGTAAACAATTCCCAACAATTCCACTGCCTATTACACAAAGGATGGAATATACCCCCACCATTAAAAATATATTAATACACCTACCACTCTCTAGTGATACCCGCAGTTTGTGCAGCCCTGCTGCTTTTCCACTTTTGCAAAGAACAAACTGAAACTGAAACTGTAGTAGTTTCATTAAAAAGTAGCAGAAAAAAATCATATGGTTTTGACCTACCTAGAGTCTTTTTTTTTTTTTTTTTTCTGATTTGTTTTAAGGAAAGCAGCAGTGTTGGAAACATCTGCAAATTGAGAAAGATACTAGTTTCTGCACAGAGGACATTTAATACTACTGTTGCAAACTATTTTTCTTTTTTACCAAGGAAAACATAATCTGCAGAAACTGCTTAAAATGACTAGCATTCAGTTCACCGTCACAACAGATCAGTAGGTTTTTGAAATCCTGGATAGTAACATCCACAGTATACTTAAAAAAAAAAAAAAAAAAAAAAGAAAAGAAAAAAGTTCCTCTCTCATCAGCACTGTAATTTTGCATTTCAATAAGGTATTTGGATTTCATTCAAGTATGAGACCTCTTCTTAAAAGAAACAGTGGAAGATCATTTATTGAGATAACTATTATGGAAAAAAATTTGTTAAGATTATGAGAAGTTATAGCCATTTTCATTCTGGCCACTTACTATCTCAGTTAGTTACTTTCATTCTGTAAGAGCTGGAAGTACCTAACATATACACACACACACACACACACACACACACACACACACACACACAGAGAAAAGGCTATGCTGTACTTGAATAATTTACATAACCCATACATGAAGAAGATATAACATGAGCATGGAATTGCTTCTATTTTATTTCTTTTAGTTATAACATAATGAATCCAAGTTTCTTCAGTATTGTCCTCTGTTTTTTATTAAAAAAAAATAAAGCAGAAATACTCCACCTTTTTTAAGGAGATACACACATTTAAGGGAATACAGGTCTGCTGTCTGTTACACTGATATGATATGCTGATGTTTGTCAATGGACAAAGTAAGTACATATATACAGAACAGGAAATACAAGCTAAAATTCCTCTCTCCTAAAAACATTCTCTTCAAGACATCCAAGTAGCTTAGGCAGAGTAGCTCAAACAGCTTTAAATGCTCAACCTCTCTGGTTAACTAAGACACCAGCGTTGCTAGGAAAGAGCAAAAACATAGGTATGTCAGCATGGTAATAAAAATTTAAGGAGCTACAGCTCCTTAACTTTCTTGGGAAGAGTTTTGGACCTTGCACTTTAGACATGAATCTCACACTTCACTGACCATATGCTTATATTATAGTTCATAATCCTGAAGTACTCGAGTATCTTGATTTAAAATGTACAGAAGCTTTATGTTAAATTAATACATGCATAATTGCAGTAAGACACCTGGTTGTTTGTTTCTTGTTTTCATAAACTGTAATCCGCTGCTTCATTATTGAATAATACAGCACAAAATTAATATAATGGCCCAAATATTTAAAATGTTTCCTTTGTTTTATTGAGGAAAAAAAGACAAAAAAAAAAGAAGTTGGAAACATTCATTTTATAAACCAAGCACTTTCTCATGCTACTGCAAAAAAGTTATACATGTTTTTAAGCTTAATTAAGAGGGGTAAAAACAGTATTTACATTAAAGCATTACCTTAATTTGGTTAATATAACAGGAGAAATGGTTAATCCTACATGGGGTTTCAAGCGTTTGCTACAGATACGTTTCATTTATGTTACAGGATGAAAAAGATGAATTATATTTACAAAGTTATGATGTCAAAAAAAATTACGCAAATGCATCATCTTTCATAGGTACCTACATATTACAGCACAACATGACACAGAGATGTAACTTTAAAAGGATAGTGTCCATAAAATGTAAACGTTTTCTACTGCCAAGTATTGATAGGTAAATCAGAAGGAATCATTATTCAGTGCAAAACTGAAAATGCCTGTGCCTCTAACAAATTCAGTAGAAGCCTAATAAGAAAGCCTGCTGTTATCATGAAAGCTCATGTTATCATGAGATTACAACAGACATTGAGTGAGAATACATACAAATCTAATGAAATGTAAAATAAAACACTTCAAATCATAACAAATTTCCGTAGTGTCTTCTATTGTGTCTCATCTCCTGTTAAGGGCTCTTGTCACGTTAGCTGCCATATTAAACTACATGGCAGTGCCGCCAAAACAATATGACACACAGCTAAGATTTTTTTTTATTTTATTTTTTTAACTGCAAGAGAACTTGTTTCTAGTTGATGAAAGTTGAGCGGGGGGGAGGTAGAAGGGCAAGAAAAATAAAAAACAAAAAGAGCAATCCCTCATGCAGAAAATGAACACACGGGGAAATACTGAACACCATTAATAAAGTAAAACATCACAGATGTATAGCTTGCCATATGCATACACGCATATATACACATGCACACACACAAGCAACACACATACACTTTCACTTACCTCGATAGCTCTCTTGATGTATGGTATCTGCGTGCCGCTGTCCAGATCTTCGTTGATGATAAGCCTCCTAGCCCACTGACCTGCTCGCACAACACCGCTGCCATGGATGAGGATCAACAGTTTGTCTGTATTCGTTAACGCATCCTCACTCATAAAGATAAAACTCTTTGGTTCAGTCTCAGTCGCATCTACCTGCAATTGGAACCAGTATACGTTTTTAAGCATCAATAAGCAAGTTAAAAAAAAAATTACAAAAATAAGCACTTGTCATTAAATAGTTCACCATCAGAACTGATACCAGAACTTTCACTGGTTAAAAACTATTTGTACATATATTCTATTTACTAATGCATGACTGGCACTAAATAAAAATAAAATAGAAACAATACCTGCACAGAGTAACTTTGAAACATAAATATATACTGGGTTTTAGAGCAGTTATCCAAGTGAGATTTCTATTTACTATTACTAATGTTCAGCTTTCAGACTTTTTGAAAGCTACCAAGTCTTTTTTTTTTTTTTGAATACAGTCAATGGGACTACGAACAAAAGGAATTGCTAATTGCTCATTTGATCATAGCTGCATTCAGCATCTGCCACAGAACACCTTACTGCTCCAAAGACTTCCCTACTACAAAATGACCCAGCACTCATGCACCTCAACTTTCACTCTATGCCATGCATATTTTTTTTCTTCTCTCACCCTTTGTGAGAAAACAGGAAATCCACGATAAAAGTTCTGCAGACACCAACCACACTGAGGACACAGGCAACTTACGTTGCTGCTTCTGAAGTTGCTATATTGGTATATATAGCTTACAATGGCAGGCATAAAAAGATTGGATATTAAAACACAAGCAGTGCTTAGTGAGATCTAATTTCAGTTTTGCACACAATCTGAACACTTACAGCACTACAATTAAAAAACAAATTAGCTTTTCAGATATACAACGACAGATAATGCAATGTAGAGATATACAAATATACAACGTGGTTGTATTTTTTTACTCTTTTATAAGGTAATTTTTAAAAAATAAATTTTCATACAGGACATGCTAGCACTTAGTAATCATCTGCAGAAGAAGACACATAACTAGTTCACACTTCTGAAAAGATGTTAATTTAAAATGGTTAAAAATATCTATGAAGTTGATAAAAAATAACCCTTCATTCCCTTCTTCAACTTAATTACATTTGGAAACTTTTCTTCAAGCCAATTTATCTTCAAACAGTAGTAATTCATTAAATCAAGCTTTCACTAAAGAATGCACATAAAGGTCACTCTTGTGCACAACCTCACTTTATTGACAAATCAATGTAGAATACCATTTAGTGCGAGACATACTGAGACCACATAAAATAATTTATATTTATTAGCAATTTTCTCTTCTGGATGTACTCATGAACACTTATCTCCGATCCTTTGTTTAAATACAAATTGAATATATTCAGTAAAACACTGAATTTCAATTAGACGCATTTGCAATTTGATTCAACATTGTTATGCACATGAGATAACAGTCTTCCAATAATTTGTAGCAAGGAATGTCAAATCAATCTAAATTCTGTTGATAATTTACTGGAAACACAAAGTTTAATTTTCTTCTTCTCTGGTTTATTTTTCCAATGTACAACTACACTTAAAAAGTTTTACGACTGTCTACAATTATGATCTAGAATTATGATCAACTCTCACATGAGTTACGTACTCAACAGGCATTACGAAATACTTCAGGTTTCCACACAGCAGATTAACTTTTCCTCAAGAGATCCATCTCAGATGTTCATGAGCTGTCACATGACCAGTCTATACCGTATCTAAGCAGCATACTTATGTATATTTTGCATTTTTGATATTATAGAAGGTAGCATCAAAGTATACTTAGAAACCTTGTATTAATCTCATGTTCATGCTGCCATGTGGGCTTTACGATACCCTTTTTGGTTCTTAGCCATTACTAGCCCAAACTGCACAAAATCTCACTGGGTCCTAGCAGGCTTTTATTTTGTACACTGGACAGCACTTAAAGTTCAAGATCGAACTTTAAGCTTTTAAAGGGAAGCTTTAACGAAACTAATGCTTTTCTTATTCTAGATAAGAAACACAATAAAAAACATGGGTCTGGACCCTGCAAACAGGTGAAATAAGTACAGCTCTTGTGAGTGGATGAAAGAGAATTGTAAATATATGGAATACTGGAAAGACTCAAAAAAGATCATAAATGTGAGCAGCTTGTTGAGGGAGGAGTCACTCATTTGATTCTTGAAAAACAGGAAAGTCTTCTGTTACGTGGTTCTATATAAAGCTTGCTAACTCATGTTACAGTCTTAATACTGAATTTCCTAATGTACTTTTTTTAACTCAAAATAATAATAAAAATCATTATTAATCATGATTAGTGCAACAAAAAAGATGATTAGCATTTAGTAATTGCCAAAGTCAACTCAACACACCTGAAACAGGTATTGACTGTATTTAGGTGGCAAAATAGCCAAAAGTGGTAAGTAACAGATATAAGAAATTGTTTTCCTTTAATTAAGTCCTTGGTTTTCTAGTAGAATAAAGTTTCAGCTACAAAAGTGAAAAAGCAAAGCGTTGATAAGTTAGAAGATTCTGCAGCAAAACCTTTTACTGGCATCGTCAATAAATGCTTGTAATTACTTAAACATCCATTTCAGCCCTTCCCAGTATCTGTTAAAGATGTATTTAATTCAGAGGCACCCTTTATTTGTCCTCGACAGCTAAAGAACAGCAAAGATCAATCCCTGATTTTTAAAAATAGAGAAATACAAAGGCCTCATCTAGGTAAAAAGAAATCACATTCTTCCTTGTATTAATAGCATAGCCTTCAGTGGAGCAAAAAATGAGAAATTTAAAAGAAATAATTGAACTGCTTCTCCCTGCAAATTACTCTCTTTACTTAAACTTTCAAGTCCCCAGTAGATGTTGAACACTGAGAAATACAAAACCTTTTGCTAAACACCCAATTGCAACTAAGCCTCCCGGGTAGGAAATACAAAACAAAAAAATAAAAATGGAGATTTATATATTGTCATGGATGCTAATATACTAAAATAATGGGCAAGCTTTCCTGATTTTATAGCGGAAACTTATTGATTTTATATCAGAAATGTACATTTTCTTCATGGCCAAAACTGAAAACTGAGAACTCAAAACAAAGACAGCAGAACCGGATTTTCGCACAGACAAACTGGTGCAAAAAAACAGGTGGCAATTAAAAAAAGAGGAAAAATTCTACAATGCTGTCATAGGATTTTGGTACACTACTTAAAATCATGTTGGGGCAGAGGAGGGAAAAAAAATAGAATCAATAACCTCAAGAACCTCCTCCTTCCTGAGCCAGAATTCATATCCAGGCATGCAGGTACAATAGTTCGAGGGACTTATCCCACTTAAATTTTGTCATATGGGTTTTCTGAATCCATTTGTACCTTTCTTCTTGATAGTATTTCATGGCAATGAGTTGTACAATATAATTGGGTTATATCTGAAAAAACGCACTTCCTCTCTCTCACTAAAGATCTCCTGCCTGATAATTTAAATTTGATGCCCCTTAGCTTCTGTATTATGAAAAAAGCGAATAACCATTCCCTATTCATCTTCTCTGCACCTTTCATGATGGTATAGATTTGTCATATTCCTTCCTCAGTCATCTATTTTCTAAGCTGAACAATCTTTCTGTCTAATCTTTGACTGAAGAGCATTTTGTGCCTGTAATCATTCTTGCAACTCTCCTCTATATTCTTTTTCAAATTCTTCATATCCTTTTTGATACGGTGTCTGGACTCCACTCCGTGTTCAAGATGGGGGCTCACATAACAAGCAGAATGTTTTCCTGTTTTATTTCCTTTATTTTTTGCAGCACTTAAGTCCTAACATCCTATTTGCTTTGAGGTTTTTGACTGTCAAAGAGCACTACATGATGTTCTCTCACAGCTCATCACAATCACTCCAATACCTCTTTCCTGCATAGTAGAAGCTCTTTTAGAGCCCATTACTGTATTAACAGTGAGTTATTTTCCCCATAATTTCACCTTCATCAAATTGAATCTCTTGTCATTTTATCATCCAATCATTCAGCATCATGAAGTAATTCCCAAACTCATCACAATCAGCTTTAGATGATCTAAGTATTCTAAAGCATTTTAGAAGAATCAGCAAACTTTGTTACCTTCTTCTATCGATCCCTTTTTTCCTTTATTAACAAGTATGCCAGTGCCGACCTTAATAACAAGGCATCTGTAACAACAACTTTTAGCTATAAAACAAGAATCCTTTTTTTCCCCTCTCTCTCTTTCTCTCCTCCTTTCAGCCAATTATTAATTCATAAGGGGACTTTTTCCTCTCATCCCATGACAGTTTAATTTTTATGAAATAAATTTAGCAAGCTTGTTGACAGCTTGTTGGAAATCCAGGTAGTCCATTATTGACAAGATTTTTCTTATTCACATGATCTCAACCTCTTTCAATATAGACTTTTTTTTTTTTTTTTTTTAATAAAAGCAGTATTGAATTTTCCTCAGTACATAGTTCTGCCTTTACTAATTCAATATTTTATCATAGTTTTTACTAATCTGCTTGGTACAAAGGTCAGACTTTGTGATAATACAGTTTTGTGAATCCCTCCTGGAGCCCCTCCAAAGTCTACTATTGCATTTAGTCCTTTTGCATTTCTCTTATGTAAAAACGCTGATTTAAGCAGTAAGTTAGGTCGCTGCTGGTTGTTCTGCAGCTTCATATTTGCCTTCTTACAGAACCCTGGGATTAAAAACTATCTAATCCTGGAAACCAAGTATTGCCCGTTACAGCAATTTGTTCCAAGATCCCCTCTACTGATATGTCTATTTGAGATAGTTCCTCAAAATTAAATCCTCTTAAAAAAAGAAATGTAACAAAGAATATTGGAAATAATAATTTCAGTTTGTCTTATTTGACCTTTTCCTTTTTTTGCCTCCCTTTTGCACTTCTATCATCCATCGGTCCCAAACTCTCCGATTCATTATTAGACTTTATAAATGCAACAAGCGGCTCCTCACATTCAATTTTGGGTGATCCTAGTTTATGTCTTGTTCTTTTCACAGACAGCATGTGACATTTCACAGAATAAGCATATTTTTTCCCTTTAAAAATTATCTGTCTGGAACATGGAAGTACTAAAACTCCTTCAAAAGAAACCCTGTCGTGCAGAGATGCTACAGAGACCACATGACATATTGCCTCACGCAGACTGGCATCGCAAACACAAACCTGTTTTCTGTCTGAGGAGAGGAATCTAACCGAGGGAAGGCTTTCCTCACCTGGTGTCCCCTCAGAGTTCAGTTGTGCAGCATCCCTCGTTTAGGGGACTGCAAATATATGTTACAAGTTATGGAAAAAACTATTTGGTAAGTCTGTTTTGAAAAGATTTGGGGTACTTTACTCAGGCTCTATTTTGAGCTTATTCCTCAGCTTGCAAAGACACCTGTCTTCAGTTCTCTAAACCCAGCTGCAAACAACATTCGCAAATAGGTTTTGAAAAGAGGCTTTCTCCAGCAAAAATACAGCGTTTTGATCATGCTGACATCTGGCAAGCTAGGAATGCTAAGGTAGAAATACAACATGCATTAGAAGGCAGGCAAAATTATTTCTGTAGTCACAGGCACACACCACACGTGAAGTCAGTGCCCTGAGACGGAGCTCCCATGGAGCCTGAGCACACCGTGGCTTTCTCCGAAGCCTGGACCACAGTCCCCTCAGGGCAGGGACTGGCAGCTGCACAGAGCCAACAAGAGAATAACAACTATGAAAAGAATTTACACTTACTGGGAGAGTTACTTTTTTCAAGTGGCATTCCTCTTCCAGTAGTCCATAAACATATTTAGTTATGATCTGGAAGAAAAACCAAACAAAAAGAAAAACAAACAGAAATTAGAGCACTTAAACTAATAGCATATCCGGTCAGAAAACTTACAGGCAAGTGGTCAAACCTGTGTATGTTTTGCTGTCGATCTAAATCTTCACTATACAACTAATTAAAGAACCTGTGGCTTCATAGCAAAGGCTCTGCTCTGGCCCTCAGAAGAGGCTGCTTGCCGCTACAAAGAAACAGAATCTCTACCTGGGAATCCATCACCTGCTGCTGTATGAATAATTATGTGCCTCAAAACTAAGGATTATAACCAATTAATATATACTCAGGGGTACAAGAAAGGCTCTTTTTTTTTTTTTTTTCTTTTTGGTAAAGAGATACTTTAAAAGCATTTTTTTTCTCCACAAGCAGGACCGCTGAAACCCTCCTCCCTGCAGGTTCACTTCATGACTTGATGAGCTATGCGGAGAGCAGACCCTCAGCCACCCTAAGCACAGGTTGCCTTGCCATTCCTGCTCCCTGAGCAGGGCAGAGGTGGGTCAAAGGCAGTCGAAATAGAAAAAAAAATCCCTGGCTCATTCTGCACTGTGGGAAAATTTAAATCTCTATGCACAAATTGTAAGACAGAAAAAAAAGAATCATTTCAAAGAGCAATAAAAAAAAAAAAAATCAAGCTAATCACCTAATACAACCAAACAATTGCTGTCTTAAGCGTTACAAAAATTGTTCACAATTCAAAAGCAGGCCCAGCATTCAGGGAATTTTTTTCACCTTTCTATATTCTGAGAAAGCAGAGACGCAAACGGAAGAACTTTCTGACCATTATTAATTTGGGAATTAAGTTGTACAAGAAACTAAAATGCTTTGTTCATATGAGAGTGTAAAAATGGTTGGGAAGCAACTTTCTAGATTTTGCTGGCTTCACTTAAAAAAAAAAGAAAAAGCCAAATTAAAAAGGAAAAAAGTGCTCATTAAGAGTCTCAAACAGTGCTTGCCTTCCCTTTAAAGCTTGGGGAACTATGCTTAAATTCCAGATAGGACAAGATCTAAGTCCTGCAATATTAATGTAAGAATATCTGGGTACAACCCAGCTGGTATTCTTTAGTCCACCCCTCAAGGCCACAGTAACAGCCATCTGAACCCGCAGCCTATTAAGCCACGGCAGCAACGTCGCTGTAACAAAGCTCTCCAGTGATGGCATCTTAACAACACGCTATGAACAGTGCAAGTAGGAGCCAGGGTATCATAAACTTCAATTTTAATTTTCCAAATGCACAATTACCAAATAAAGTTTCAATGAAGTCCAAAAGTTTTCATTATGTACATGTGAGCAAGTGTAATATGCAAGCGTTTGGAACATATCTGAGCAAATTAAAAGTACTGAAAGTAAATTAAAAAAGCCCTCCCACATGCATACATTTCACAAAAGACAAAAAAAACTTTATTAGAAATATGTGATTTTTTATTACTACCTTGCTCAAATACATGTATTGGATAAAATTATGTTAAAAAAAATAGAGTTTAAAAAAAATCAGTCTTACTGAACATTAGTATCTACAGGGAAACTGCATTTGGGGAGGGAATTTAGCTGTAAGCGATGAGTTGATTTAAGACATGTTTATCCCCAAAGCAGTATGTTAGGAACATGCATACAGTGTAATTTTACCTTCAGGGCCAAACTTTTTTATGGTTCACTGAAATCAACTTCAGTATAATGCCAGCAAGTAAAGCAGTTAAGTTCCTGCAGTCTCTGATGTTGATGTTGTGCAGACATTAAAATGAGCATAATGATAATATGGCCTCAGACATGGGGATTTTATTTTTCACTTTTAAAACATGGCATGTACCTACCTCCAAAAATATTAAAGAATACTTGGAAGAGGAAAAAAAATTGCAAAGAAGAAAGTGTACATATCAGTTGCACACCAGCTGCAAAAATTGACCATTTATTCCTCAGCTACACAGTTACATCTATTTAGATTGTGATCTCTTCAAGGCAAAAGTAACCTCTGACTCATTTTTTACAGAGCCTGGCTCAATGGGGCTCTGATTCTAACTAAGCCTTCATGCACTTATGGTGTCAGCCTTAAAAATTGAGATTGTTAAATCACTAGAATGCTCTATAGCATAGAAAAGGCATAGCCTAATGATGCTTTTAATATGAGAACACATGAAGAAAGATAAAATAGGTAAGGATTCTCTAATGCAAAGGGGAAAGGGTCATACTCTGATTCTCAGACAGATCAGCACTAGGACTGAGACCAAGACTGAGACACAATAGAACAAACCCTGCTGTAAACTGCCCCTGTTTGTATAGGACCCCCATTTTTAAGGGGGCTGCAGGGGAAATAGGACATCAAAAAGTTCAGGAATACGCTATACTTCCATATTTGAAAATAACATAATAACAGCCAGGTTTACTGCATTTATCATGTCATGTGTCTGGAAAATCTAGTACAAATCTGTCCTACCAAGGAACATGGCTGCAAGTACTGGACATGTTGCAAATCTAGCATTGCTTCTGGGATCTTCTGCTTTCAATTACTTCTTAGAATTTTGAAAAAAATCTAAATGGAAAAAAATGTAAAACTTGATTTTCTATATGTGTTCAAAAGAACAGAAGAAAATTGTGGTATGTTATTCATAGAGTAATAATTAAACTTTACATCAGAAGCGTATGTTTCAGACATGAGGGATGCAATTTCAATAGCCAAAACCTCTTCAGGTAATATTAGTAGCTTGTGAATTCTGATACTTTAAGACATGAAAATCGTTGCAAGATTTTGAAAAGTATCATGTGACTTCTTAAGTGAGAAAGTGATTAAAGTTACGCCCTATGAACTTTTCTGGACTAAACATCTGTCATGCTGTTGCTTGTGCCTGCACATATCCAACGACGTAGGCTGTTCATTCCAGCCTGATGTTACTAACTCTGGTTCAGGACAGGAACCTAAATTCAGGGTTGTCATTTCCCTTTAGAGGAGCCTAAAAAAGCTAAAACTCCCAACTTAAGGAGAATCAAAGACATGCAAGTACCTTCAGAAGTGCTCTTCCAAAGTACCAGTGGACCCAAAGATATCTTTACAGTTCAAAAAGTCTTACTGGTAATTGAGGGACAGACCCAATGTCATGATCAGCATAATTTAATAGATTTCTAAGACGATTAAACAAAAGATATCAAGGACACTATATTAAAAATGAGCAGTTAGGAAACATCAGAATTAAGGTTATCCAACACAGAGAAATTTAATTCAGCCCCATAATACAAATCCACAATGGACTATTTTTAATTACAGAATAATTAAATGTCATTTACAGTAGAGGATAGAGACAGAAGATGAAAAAAATCTCCAAAACATTATTGTATCTTAGAACAGAGATCTTACCCTTGCAGTAGTAAATATCCTGTGGAATGGTGGACAAGACTACAAGGTTCCACACAATCTATGGGGCAAAACTGAAAACACAGGTCGAAACATGATTCTATCACACATAAATCATTAAAGTTCTCACTTAGTATTATCTGTGCTCTGTTAACATTTCCTTAAGGACTGGTTTCAGTTATTTAAAAATATCAAAAATTTCTATTAGCAGCAGAATTTGTAAAATCTGTGCAATTCAGACTCCTGAAAGCCAAGTGATCAAAAGACTGACAGTGGCACACAATGTGCCAAAACAGAAATTAAAGGCTAAGAGCCACTGAAGACTACTTATACATTTAAAGCTCAAAGACTGTGAAGTACTGAAGTGTAAGCCTGATGATAAATGGAGACAAATACAAGGAGACTCCTCGTTGCAGAGACAGATGCAGTAACTACTAAGGGCAAGGAAAGTCTGGGATAGCGGGGAGGAGAGAGGAGAAACAAAAACAAAACAAAACAAACCCAACCAAAATCATGCCCACAAAGCAAGATGGCCAATAACTCATTCTGAAGTGAGAAAATCTGAATTTTAAGTTTCTAAGAAATAAAATGGTTTAACACACGCCAAAATCTCAGGAGCCTGATTGACGCACAAGGAAAACCACAGCTGTAGCTGACCCACTGCTGAACTTTCCATAATACAGATACCCAGGCATACTGGGTATACTAGATCATAACTAAGTGACTTGTTTCATAGCACCTACATACTAATCCAGGGGAGCTGTTTCAGCATATACCACATCAAAACCCATGCTGAGATGCAATGAAGTGCACTGAGCCTTGCTAGTCAAGCCCCTTCCCTGCTGTGCTTTACAACCCAAGTTCTCTTTTCCCTTGTGAGTATTTCCACTTTCAAAACGAACCACGACTAACTCTGCCCATCACTACACTAAGTGTAAGAATGGGACAGTAAAACCCTTGAAGAGAAGAAAAAAAAAGAAATAAACTACTTTCCAGAGTTGCAAAATGTCTTCCAGGTGAATCCACTGCTAAAAATATTTTTAAGAAAAGGTATGAACCTGTGGAGTTTGGGGCCTTTTCCTTCTAGACCAACACCTATCATCAGCCACCAGAAAACACCACATCTCAGTAACTGTTTGTGGATTCACAGCTGATGTGAGGAACCCCTCAGCAAACCACAAGGACCCTTTGAGGACGATCAAATGCCACATGTCACTCTCCTCCCACACGTACATCCCTCAGGACCAAAATGCCAACAACACTGTCGTATGGCCAGAGCACAATTAACACTCGGTAACAAATGAAGCACACGCAACATGGTAAGGGATAAACCACGAGTGACTATCCGACATCGCATCCAGCCACATGACAGATGACAAGACCATCACAAAAAGCTGTGCACACCACTGCCTGTTTCTACACAACTCCAAAAGAACACAAGAAAACGGAGAGTAAACCAGCAGTTAAATGTGTTCTTCTTGTAGGCCACATCCAGATGGATGGACCTGTGATTTTTCCACACTCAAAGGGGACTCAAAGGCAAACGAATCCATTTTTGCCACATTCCCCATTCATAAATATTGAAATTACTGGCTGAACCCTGTCATCATCGCCACAGTTACCACTCTGGTTCTGCTTTTCACTAATGCAAGGGCTAAATGAGAAAGGAGACTGAACTACCTCTCGAAATGAACCGAGGCTGCGTTACATCACAGATGAGATACACTGGCAAAGCTGCACTTATTCAGGGGATGGGAGGCTTCCACCTCCAAAGATGTCGATCCGTGAAACAACATTCCTTAAATGCCTGATCAAGGCCAAGCATGTTCCTCCTGCAGTTGCCATTCCTCTGTTAGCCTTAAAGCTTAAACATACTTAATCTCCTATACAATCTTAGAGTACAAGCACAAAGCTAGAAAAAGGGAAGTAAAATTCAATCGAAAATACCATTGGCAACGATTTGCTCAAAATACTGAAACCTCACCACACGGTACTACTACTGCAACTCGTTTGGATATGATTTACTATGCTTTGAGGTGGAGAAAAATGCAAGATTTTCTTTTTCTTTAGAGAATACATGGAGGCAATTCAAGCTCTAGGACTAGTCTCTTGTCAAGTTCGGTGAGAGAATTACATTTAAAATGTGTAACTGCTTGACATTACCAGTCTGACTATTCTACTTGCATAACAAAATCAATGTCATTTGCCTGCATGTTCTTCTTCTCTTTCTCCAAAGCAGCACATTCTCCTACCTGACTCTGTGCAGCACAGACAGTCACTGTCAGCTCCCCAGCCCTCGCAAATGTTTCCAGCTATCAATACAGCCCTGTCACAGGAACTTAGTCTTCTAGAATCTAACTTCCTCAAAAAAAAGGATCATTCATGAGTCTAGAAAGCCATTTTCAAATAATTTTAATTGAGCTCAAGACATTAGGCCCCACAGCACTACCAGGACTATTTCAGGGACTTCAGGGCAGCGTACACAGATCAAGTATTTTATCACTAAAACCAAAAAATAAGCAAGTTTTAATCACTACCAACAATACTATCACAAGTTATAGACTTTGTCATTGTTTTACAAGATTTATTCCCTTACTGGTAATAATCACAATAAGGATAAAAAGAGAAAGGGAGCATGAAAAAGCTGCTACCTTTATACCATACCCACAAGCCTTTTTTCCCCCCTCTTTGCAGTGTCAGGGCAATAATGCCTAGTGAAAAAATGCAAAACGAATTCCAACTGGCTGCCCTGCGGCAAAGCTCGAGTGGTGGGACTGACCTGAGGCTTGCTACTGCGGCTGCCACGGCCTTGGCTGAACCAGCTTTATTTTGACCCTCCAGTGACAAACCTGCCAATGAGGAACAACGAGAGATGCAAGGGAACTTTTTGACGTACTGCTCTCGGACACAGACTACCTTAAGAACGGGGACAAGCAAACAAACAAACAAAGAAGCTCCCATCACCACACCAGAGCAAAGAGAAAAATCCTAAAAGCTGAATGGACTTTCTAAAGGCTCTGTTCACTGGAAAAAAAAAATCAATGGCATTTTAAAAATCCACAAAAGACCTCACTTGGATTATAGTGTGGGAGAACAATTCATTAAGATGGAATTGACATTACCTCTAAGGGATTTCTTGCTTTCTCTACTGAAAGCAATTCAATTCAGTCCTAACACATTGGTGTGATATTCTGGATTTTGAGTTGACTGATCACAAATAGGATCTCAAGATCTTTTGAGGGAATTAAATGAAAAACAACATGGACTTGTCATGAATGCAGCATTATTGTTGATGTGATTTGACCCAATGTTTTGTTACATGGTCTTTGCTGACACCTGTTGGTTTATTTTTTGATTTATTTTTTGTTTATTTGCTTTTTTTTTGTTTTGTTTTTCTTTTCAGAAAAAAAGTACGTCTTATTTTATATAAGCAGCTTGATAACTATGTGGCTTCAGAAACTACTTAATTATGTAGCAAATCTTACAGAATTTCTCAATTCTTATTTAAATATATACAAGTATATGTATCAGTACTAAACAGAGGCTTCAGCCAGGCACCCAGTGCTAGAAGCAATCCAACATCAGTAGAAAACATGACCTCTATCCCCAAGCTAAGCTAAGAAACAAATGGATGAAAAACAAACGCAACCAAAACTTCCCAAAAGCTTAATAGGGAAACAAATATATGCGCGCGTGTGTGTGTGTATGTGCGCGTGTGTCTGTATATATACATATAAATACAAACCATGGCTCATGAGCACATTTTAAAATTCCAGTTCAAGAACTAAAACTTTAGATTATTATCTTAAATTTCATATTAGAGATGACTTATGAAAAGGCATGTTGAACACAAGACAATAGGAGGTTTGATTTCAACTGCTAATGTTTAGGGGGAGAGGTGGTACTATGTGGTTTTTGAAAGGTTAAAAATCCATCCCAAATCCAAATGACATACCAGATTAACATAGCTAAAGCCTACCAGCTTTTGTAGTCACACACAAAAAGGCAGCGATGTGTCAAGCATCTCATTTTACCACCTTTGATTCCTCAGCAGAAATGACCAGATAAATATTCACAGATGGACTGAAGGTTTAATTTTATGTAAATCCAGAGCAGAACTCAAATTAACACCTTCTTTCCATACTAAGATGTCTTAACCATTCTGCCATCATACTCCAGAACAGCTGTGGGTCAAGACAAATTGGATTTACATAATTTTAGTGAAAAAGGACATGGCACTGGCCATAAGCATTTTTTTCCCTTTCTTGCTTTCTCTCTTTCTTTCTCTCTTTTCATGGCACAAATAAGAGTCGCTGCCCTCAAAAACACAAACAGCAAATACTTATATGTTTCCTGTTAAACTATACTTACTCCTCTTTTCATTCAGCAGAGTAATTACCAACCAGAGTGCAAAGGGGTCATTAACTCATCCCATAGTAAAGGAGGATACCTGGCACTCTCCCTGGCTTTGAGTAACTGACAAAAGCCAGCAGTTAACTTCTAATAAAGTGAGCTGGCTTTCTTTCTGCTTTCTAGTCTACGGTTATGATATCTGGCACTCTGAACAAAACTTTCCCTTAAGAAAAGAAAAACTTGCCCTGAGGGCACTGTCTCTTCTGGGGATATCAGGCTGAAGGTTGAGAAAACACCTTGGACATTGATGAACCTTTTTCTACGCTTTTTTCTTCCTCATTATTTCTCAAGAAAAGGTTTCATTTTTCTATACCACATGACTGAGCCTGTCTAAACATATCCTTCGGTTCTGCTGGCAGGCAAACTCAAAGGGAGAGCAAACTACAAAAACTCCAGGTACTGCAAAAAACAGCAGAACTTTCAACCACGAGGTAAGGAAGAGTGCTTCAAACTCCTTTCATTTAACTCTCCTATAAAATACCTGAAACCAGTTAACATTCAAAACATTTTCATTAAATCACACTTGGAAATGTTCTTTCAAGTGCTTTTTCTGCTTTGTTTTTAAACAATGCTACAAGGAAAAAACATCATTGAGAACAAAGGTTTATAAAACAAACTTAATAGCTCCAGAATGCATTTAATATTATTATTAGTTCATCACAAATATTTATATTTAGTGTCCAAAAAGCAGGTGACATCCTTTCTTCCTAAGGAATCATGACCAAGGAACTAGCATAGTCAAATCACACTGCCTGCACGCCTACTAACTTTTGCTATAATAATTATCAAGACTTCGAAAGACAACCCATTAGTAGAGCACTTCACATTAAGCTATCTGAGAAAAAGTATCAGGACTGGAGGAAAAAATTGAGTTAATAATGAAGTTCTGTACACAATAAACAATATACTGTTTTTTAATTAAATTTACTTATATACTGTGCTTGGGCAAGAAATACATGTTTCTGAGTACTACCAGCAAGAGAAAACCCAATTACACAAGACTGCATCATGTGCTTTTAATATAACATGACACCAATTAAGAAGAATTGTGACAATTTATGATTTTATACAAACGTCAAATACTGTTTGACCTTCTACTGAATAGAAATATTGTCAGAAAAAAAGAGAAGTTCTTGTGAAATGGGGTGTTCAGCATGCTCTTATGCCATTTTTCCATTACAACAATACAACACTGCGCATGTCCAGCTAATTAAGTCATTACTTCTAAAAACTGTGTGAAGTTATGGAATACTCTCAGTCAGAACATCCTCTGTATAAGCCTGTTTTGATGCCCATTTTCAAGTAATGCGACCAGGATCTGGTCCTCGGTTGTTTTCCAGTTTCCCAGGACAATTTTGCCAGACAAGATCCTTTGCACTTTTGTCCAACAGCGACCACAGGATTATGTCTGACTACACTAGTGGTTGATATCCTCTAACATTCCAGGCAATAAACAGTTATCAGTGACAAGGACAAAGTAGTAATGATAATTCCTTCTCAACAAAGACGGAATAATCTTGTCTGATCAGGAACTTCTTCCTAGCCTCTGTTCTTCAAATTTTTAATAATATTTCATAAAAGCATTGAGTAGACAATTTTATGTATATAGATAAAAATAGTGGATACCAGACACAGCAAGAAGTATATTTGTAATTTATTATAATTTATCACAGTTGCTTGCTCAAAAAGTTCTGTTCAATCTTACTTGTGTTTGGTAAAGAGACAAATGAAAACTATCTTGAGTTTTAACAAATGTCATCTAAAATAGCGACGACAAAGAGAGGATGAAATGAAAAGGTGAGAGGGAGGGAAGCTTAAGGAACAGAAAGACTCTTTGCCTCAAAACAAATTTGTTTTAGGACCACAGGATTTGATATGACATCTCCATGCTGTGTGTACTGAGCAGAGAACTTGCACACAGACAAACTGCCCTACATGTATGAAATTCAAAACCCTTTTCATTACTCGCTATGATGGATGGTCCCGTGACCACATTCTGACTGTGGGCATCGTCAGTCAACACAAGGCGCAGCCACCGTCCCATCAGTTTCCAAACCAAACAGGGCAGAGGGGCAGCAGCTGAGGGGCAGCTCCGCTTGGGACGCGGCTCTCAGGGCGCACGAGCTGCTGGCAGAACCGGCAGCGCTTCAGGAGCGCCGGCGGGCAGCGGCACACAACAGCTCCCTGGGTGAAATGAGATCCTCACTTTTGTGCCCTCAGTGACAGCACAGGCCGAGCTTTTTCTTGGGCTAAGGAAATGGAAGCTTCGTTTTTTCAACAGCAAAATGCCTCCGCTGATGCTGGAAAAAATTACTGCTGCTTCTTCTGACAGTCAGCCAAATACTCTGGTTTTGGCTGCATGGAGGGGAAACAAACACACAGTGGCTTGTCCGGCTCGTCTTGGTGTTTTCCCAATGCATTCTAATTCTTAGAATTATGAATTAAGTATTCCTAGAATTATGTACTGCAGTGAAGAATGAAGGATACTTTCATTCCTGAATGTGGGACATCAGCTCAAAATTACATTATCACGGCATGGGTTAGGACTGATTTGGTTATTGCATACAATATATCAAAAAAAGTACTGAAAACGTGCGTCAACCTTCAACTTCCCACTCGCACTCACCTTATAATTTCTTTCTTTTCTGTTCACATTACCCATATTATCTCTGGGGTTATGGGCTATTTTTATGTCAAAAATTAATAGTAGGTTCTTTAATACTGCAACCAAGTGAATTCTGCTTTCTAATGTATCTAACAATATCCTCAATTGGTTTCCTGTGGAGGTGGAAAGCTAAGCCTAAAAGAAACTTATAAACAGAAGAAGATTATAGTGAACTCACACAGAAATCTGTTTGGAAAAGACAGTGGAAGAAGAGATATTTTTAAGTTCTTGGATAGACTTGGAAATGAAAACAATTTTTTTGTAGATAAAGACCAACAAACATCATCTTACAGATTTTCTGTGGAATTCTTCTGAATATAGTGTATTTGTATAAAGAAAAAAAATGTTGCACAGAAATATTAATGACATATTTTATGAGTTTGGAATTTTAGCTTATTGATGTAGAACTGATCAAATTTGTGCAGCCACATACTTGGAACTCACGTTGATCATTTCCACAAGTTGATTTCAATGCATCTGTTCTCCAAATTATTTGAATTCTATCAACTTAGAACTACATATACTTGGAAATACTTTTGTTTATAAGACATCACTGTAACTGACAGCACTGAATAATGCTGATATCAGAAGCAGTGACTAGAGCTCTCACACCATGATTAATTTCTACTTAGCTTCCAGTGTTCTCCAATATTCCCAAAACAAAGAGAGAAAATCTGTGACCCACTGAAGTGCAGACTGAAATACACGACAGGCTGGAGCTCTATTTCTGGATGGTAACTCGGGGTCCAGGCTCATGTTGCCATATTATCTGCTTCCCTTCCTATTCTAAACTAATCTGAAAACACACACCCTCCTAATGAGCATTCGTCTGCAAACACAACCAGACTGAGGGGGCAGTATGTGTAGATACTGCCTCGCAATACTTTAAAGTGCACCACATTACGTATCCTGAAAAAGTGGCTGCTGGAAGGCAATACATTCTCAGAACTCAAACACAAAAGATCCTGAGGATACTATAGGATCCATACAGATACTGGCTGCAGTACAGCACCTAGCAGACAGCAGTTATACCTCCTTCTTTGGGTGTATGTCATATCCCCATGTCTTATAATTGTGAACAGTTGCATGCATTTTGTAGCGCTCCTTACAAAGTTGTCATTGGTTTTGATATTGTATTTAACAAAAGGCCAGTGAATCGTTCTATCTGAGCCTTACGACAGTTGGAAATCGGCAGTTTCTCCCTTAGGTTTGCCTATCTAACACAATCAGTTTTCTCAAACCTCGCTGCACCAAATTTTCTCTGTGGTCTCTTTTATACTAGGAAGCTCCACCACCAGTACGTGAGGACAGATCTCTGTAGTAGACACCCAGGGCTAGAAGGCTCCTTCTACAAGTAGTTTGTGTAATTTTATTGATCAGCCTGATCTAACTTTCAAGCTAGCCCTGCTTTGAGCAATGGAGTTGACCACAGAATCACCAGAGGTGCAACCTAAATCATTCTGTGACTCTAGAGAACAACCAGTACTACCAGTTAACTTACCTAAGATATCAATCCTGTTTCCAAAAATGAATGGCATCCTCATGAGTGACACTCAGTTTCCTGCGTGTTGCCACCGCTCATTTATGAGTATTACCTACCACAATGTTTTCATTTGTTTTTCAGAATAAAAGGCAGAAAAAAAACTAATAATAATCTGTCAACAACTCCAGCACGTATAATTTTTGACTGACCAGGTAGGACAGTTATCTTCTCTCTAAAGATACACCGGGTGGATTTCTCCATTCCTCACGAAGATCTGTCTCGTAAGATTCATCAAGAAGTACATGGAAAAAGACATTACCCCTCAGGAAAAATACGGTCCTCAGTCGTTGCTAAAAACAGTGCTCACGAGCATGAGCTTCACAAGCACAAGCATACGTGGATCATAATGATCATTCCAGCCCACACATTCTGCACCTCTGTGACAGAGGCCCACATGTCTCTTTTGGGATCTGATTCAGGTAGATGGTACCTGTGATATTTACAGCACTTAAATTTCAATAATTCATGTAATACTTAGCAATCATTTGCCACTGGCAAAATCCTCCAAAAGGTACATTACACTGACCATTCTTGCTTCCATTTTACCATTGAATGAAAACCATCACACCACTGAAATACTGGAAAAGGTTTCTTGCCTTGTACTAACACCAACAAATGTGGTGGCCTTGGCAGAAGAGGACCTGGAAGATCTGGCAGCTAGACTGCAGCAAGTTAAAAGCTGCAACTTCCCAAGAAGTGCAGGTGGCAAATCTGCATCCCTAAACGCAAGGAAATGACAACATTTGCAGAGGAGGACAAGGCTCTACCTCTCATGTTGGAGACATGAAAGCAAGAGAGGTAAGATAGGTAATTAGACATTAAAAGGATCTCTAAGTAACCAACCTCATGAACTGATCTTCCTCCCTAGTCAAAGCTGCAGCTAGCAGCCTCAGCCACACCAAGTGGGCATTTTTGCTGCTGAGATCAACAGAAGAAAACTGATACTGACATTCAGTTGTGATTGAGTTAACATGAATTGAGCAGCTGGAGCATCTTAAAGTAATTTTAGGCTGTTTGCATATACAGAAATACAACGCTCTATTGATTTATAATTGATTTTTTTTCCTTCCAAATTATCCCTATTAAGCACTGACACAGCTGATATGGCTTTATTAAAAAATATCCCTCTTCTGCCAAATTTTAATCAAAACATTCCCAGAAAACTCAAAAATATGGAGGTCTTTTGATGAAGACACAGAAAGAGTTAAATTCTTCACCACGAAGAAGTTGAAAATCCTGTCAAAGAAAACTGCAAGTCTTCTGGAGTTCTGCAACTGAGGTAAAATAAACAAATTTTAAAAGAGCTACTTGATGAAGATATTTGCATATCTTTAGTTTCCAAAGAACTTCTGATGAATTACACATAAAACTTTTAATATCACTGATGGAAACAAAAACTGTATATATACAAGACAAAGACGAACCACTAACTTCACCACCAACAGCAACTAGTTTCATCAAGAATATTTATTTGTATTCTGTGTAAGGACAACTTTTACCTTTCAGGTTTTTTTTCCCCCCTCTCTTACCTGTCCCCAAAAAATTCTTTTTCACCATTCAACCCCTCATCTCATGAAAAGTAAACAAACTAGAAAGCAGTCTTGTCTCCTTGGTGCAAAGTCTCTGTTGATTATGGAGTTTACTATTTTTCTTTTTTTGAGAGAGAAAAAGAAAGGAGGAAGGGCATGGAAAGATTTAGATAAAAGGTGAGTTGCTATTACTTTTAGCTACAGGAGAATGGTTGGTCCAAAAGTTTATTAAGAACTCAGAGTCTAAACTTTTTCACATAAACCCAGGATGGCAAGAATGGCTCTAATTGAACTAAAGCTGCTGAAGGTTTTATTTTTAAAAAGCTCATGATTAACTCATTGAAACACTCCCCCCACTCCAATTTTTGTCTTCTTTTTAACAATTAGTACCATTCTTCAAATTGCAGCAACTTGCAAGTGCTTTATAAACAACCATCTGCCTTATTGTATCTTCTCTGCTTTTCACTGTTTATCAATTTAAAAATGTAAAACACATTTATCAACACATTTATCAACAACGTAACAAATTCCCATCTGGGTTTATGAGATGCTCATCGTTTCTTTCAAGAATCATGCTAACAATAATTATGAAACTATCTCTGAACCTTTCGAGTACTGTCATGTTACTGTGATGAACCAACCTACTGCCAATTGCTGCCTACAAACGAGGAGAGTTCACTGAAGCACATCTGACATAATCATTCCAGTAAAAAGTCTTCACAAACAGCAGATTTTTGAAAGCAGATTTAGCATATGCAAATGAATACACTGCATGCAACAAAGATTCATATTTAAATTCCTATTTCCTTATTATGAAGTAGTCTTCAATCCTCACTAAAGTGTCTGCTCACCACAAGGCAATGGTCAAGATGAACGGATTGTCACAAACTGAAATCTAAGATTATAAAGACACTAAAAAAATATATCATTTAGGTTTTCCATGCTCTGCCTGTACTAACAATTGCTTGCTTACCAAGAGCAATTGCTTGAAAATATGTGTGAAGCAAAAGTATTTAAACCTTAACAAAAGATTTAATTACACATATGGCTGAGTAGCAAACATATAAGAGAAATTTGCCCAACATTTTCAACATCCTACCCCACTTTCAGGTACTTTTACTTCAAGTCAAGTTTTCTGTATCAGGTTTCTGCTTCACACTCAACTGTCACAAATCAAAAATAATCAAGTTATTATCAAAAATCCCTGTTACAAATGGGATACGATATAAAACCAGTAAGATATGATTTCCTAGCGATGTGCATTTATAATTTATCTTGGTGTCCAGAAAGCGATATTTCTCCTTTAAGCTCTTTCTCAGTTGCATTTCAAAAGCTTCTATTCCATGTGGATTCTTCTGCATCTCGTAAGATATGAGATCACACAGTAAACTAAGGAACTTTGAGTTTCTTCTGTTCAACTAAATTGTACAATTTGGGCAAAAATAGGTAATCATCTTTGTCAACAGTTATTCTAATGTAAAATTTTATTAAAGCAAAAAAAAACACCTGATAATATTGCGAGTAGATGGGGTACAACAGGCCCCAAAATAACACTATCACTTTGCTACCAAAGGAGATCACACAGAATGCGATTCAGCCATTTTAAAAAATAAGGGTAAGGAAAAATACTTCATTTCAACGAGACACTTTCACTCTACCTAAAGTGAGGAAGGGCCCGTGTTAGGTTCTCAGTGAGGATTTTTACGTTCACCATGAAAGTTGACCTTAACAGTGATACAAGCCTCAAAAAAAAAACAACAGAAAAAAAAGCATGTCACACATGCTCCGACACTTGTCGGAGTATCTGGAATCTAATTTCTCTCAATTTAATAATCTTTTCAATGGTCTTAGCCAACTGGTGGGTGCATTAGGCATCCTATGAAAGCAAACAAGCATAAATCACACCACATGTTATATTACCACCAATTTATTTCATTCCCTAAGATTTTTTTTTCCTACCAATGAATAAACAGCAAATACATAGCATTAGGTCATGACATACAACACAATTTTGCTTAAATCACATAACATATTTTATTAAAGGCTCACTAGTCAGAGAATGGGGAACATTCAGTGCTAAACTGTCTGTGCAAAGAAACTGAAACTAGTGTAAGGATTTGTACTAATCATCTGCAAATTTTATTTGGAACTTGATCCTGCAGCCCTTATTCACAAGATCAGACCCATTGAGTTTATTCACATGAGCTTCGGCTGCAAGATTGGACCTTAAGTACTATCAGGTGCACGTGCAGCCTATCATCAGATTTTGGGTTATTCATGTAAGAAGCTACCCTTTCAAATGCAGACTACTTAATGCTTCCTTCTTCATTAACTTACATGTCCTCTTCTGCTGCTCTATGCTTTCATTTGTGCTATGTAAATAGCTTCTTTCTATCAGCCATCCAAACAAATAATGCTCTTTGCAACCAAGGAGGAAATTAGTAGCAGGTGAAGGCTTATTTTTTAAATTGTGTTGAGACCAAGCTGTTCTTGAACTTAAAGAGAATCTGGAGGAGGAAAAAAAAATACTCCTTAGCAATCTTAATTATGGATTGTCATTGTCATAATTTCACATACTTATTTTTTCACACACATATAGTAACCTTGATGGCTAATCTGCTTTATGATGCACTGGACCTAAAATTATAAACATACTTTTAAAGCATATTATTTGGTGGACCAACATTTCTCTGCTAATCTGCTAATATAAAATTAACTGTACCTTATCAAACATGAAACACAAGTAATTTTTGACTTTACTGCTTTATTTTCCATACCTGTTCTACCTAAATAGGAGGTATTTGCTTATACTACGGTGTGGTAATTGCAATTAAAAAGCAACCACAATTCATCTGCTTATGCATTTGTGTAGTTCACAAAGGCAGCAGTCGCAAGTGATGCCATGTAATAGTCCTCGGACAGGACCACAGCAGGACCATTTGACCCATGGTCCACATCACAATTTGTGTATTTACATGTCCTTTTTCACTGTCCGAAAGACACAGGTAGTCAAGGAAGTTGGCAGTGCAAGTAAAACACTATACATTAGTGATAGCACTAAGCACATGTTAAATGGCCTCCAAGCAATCCCCAAATTGTAATTCCCCAAGGGCGAGAACTGAAACGCACAAAGGGTAAACCCTGACTGACTTCTAATGCTAGAGATACTCTGGTTCTTGAAACCCCCCTAGAAGCAGAATACCAACATCCTTCTCAAACGAAGTGGTTTCATCAACACAACTGGTATGGCCAGCAAGATACAAGGTGGTATCCCAGAAGATTTTAGCAGCATCTCTTCTCTAGTAACAGCTAATTCTGCAGTCATGAACGACCAGGGACTGAAGATGACTTGGCAATTTCAATAGCCACGAGACCAATACCAAGTGCAGCACAAACACTGCACACAGACATGTAGCTGAAGTGCAAGGAGATCTTCCACAAAAGCCTATTCACATCTAATCCAGAACCCAAATCTCCCGACTCCTGTCTCCTCCCACCCCCCAAAAACCATAATTATGCACCTGAAATAACAGCTCAAAGAATGGAGAATAAAGAGATATAAGTGGAGACATGGATGAATGGCTGAAATTTCCAGACAGATTTACGGCAGAACTACACAGATAGCCTCACAGAGCGAACTTCACATTTTCGCATCAATTAACTGCAAAAAATCATGGCTTACCAAATGCAAACTTATTCCTGCTCCCAGAGGGAACAACAGGCCAGAGCGCGCATTCCTTAAAATCAGTAAAATCCAATGAAAGCAGCCTGCAATGTGTTTGCTCAGTAAAAACAAATACCTCAGGCAGGATGGGTAAATCCCCTTTAAAATTAGAGAGTCAGTATGTAAAACCTGAACTAACTTTATAAAGAATTGCCACACTGAATATAGAAAATCCTTGGACCAACAATACCAGTCTAGCTGCTACTTCTTCTCAGTATATGCTAAGCTACATAAAAAAATCCATAAATACATCCTAAAGCCAGATAATAATGGTTCAAAGCTGAAGATACAAAGCAACGTCTTACTATGTCATTTCATGAATTATAACAGCTATTAGTCTCACCCTAGACTACAAAATGTTTAATGAGAGGGTAATGTATTTCTCGAATACTGTTCAACACCTATATAAATGACCCACCAGCTCATTGCACAGAAGTAGTCTTGTCTATGTAAATAGCTGACAGATCACTGCCCAAACCAAGGGCCTTGTCCAGCAGCGTCCCCTAAGCTCATTCCTTGCCACACACGAGACTGTGGCATACACACGTGGCCTGCTGAGAGACTTGTGCAATGTCAAACACCTAGCAAAGGCAGCTGACGAAAACGCAGGTGAGTTTCTTTTTTGTCTGGAAACACCAAACCAATAAACAGCTTGGAAAAACTCACCTTCCGTCAGAATCCTGACCTCAACCCTTCCAATATAAAAACAGTGCGTATTTGCAAAGATCACTCAAACCACAACCAGAAGAGTGACTGTAAGGAAGGCAAAATGCACATGACAGATCACAGATGTCAGGCACCCACCCTGTGAACATACCCCACCCCCTGACTAGAGTGAAATCTCAAAAAGTCTTTCATATTATATGGGCTGAAAATGTGGCAGTCACAGCTCAGACGCACAGAGTGAAGAATTTGATGATGTTGTCAAACACCTACCTGAAGGTGTGGCAGGAGATCAGCCCACATGGAGACACATGAATTTTAAGTGACTTGCAGAGCACACAATTATATTTGGAAAATGAGGCTATTCACAACACATGCAAAAGTCTGCACGCAAAGAGCACGGAATAGGTGCCAATCTGTGCTCTGCTGGCAGAAATGCATGATGCCAAGTAAGGCCCCTTGGAGGCCCCAGAGGGTCAGTATGAGCTTTTCATGACAGATGCACAAACAGAAAGGCTGCTTCCACCTCAAAGTCTCTTGAGGAGCCATAGCAAGAAAGTGGGAGACAGAGTTATCCCGACTCATGTTATCCCTGGAGGATCCAGGGGCTTTAACACACAAGCTGAACACAAAAGGTAAGACCTTGCCTGACTGACATCCACAATGGATTTTGCAAGAACGTGGATTATTCAATGAACTATTCTTTGAGAATAGAAATTCTTTGCAAAACAACAGAGCATGTGTATTTAAGAGGGCATTTGTATATGTAAGAATGCACGGACGAACTTCTTGAGGAGGAACTTCTTTACTGTGAGGGTGACGGAGCAGTGGAACAGGCTGCCCAGGGAGGCTGTGGAGTCTCCTTCTCTGGAGGTCTTCAAAACCCGCCTGGATGCCACCCTGTGCCACATGCTGTAGGTGTGCCTGCTTGAGCAGGAAGGTTGGACTAGATGATCTCTAGAGGTCCCTTCCAACCTTGAATATTCTGTGAATATTCTGTGAATGTATGCATAGAGCACTTAAAAGCTTTGCAGTATTAAGTGTATAGTATTGAAGTGTACACATGTGAACCTTGGATTATGCTTTCCTCTTCCAGTCTATTCCTCTCCACAGGAGGAAATTTCTACTTCTCCTACTTGCATGTAATTCATCCTGATACCCAAACTCCTGTTTGGGGAAATTTCTCAGATTAGGCTTCATTCACCTACTAGGGCTGAAGAGAAAATGGAGGGTTTTTTATGTTATTCAGGCAACTGGATATAGATTTGTGATGTGCACTCTTCTCTTGATCGTACATTCTCAATAAAATATCCCAGAGACCATCCTCTTATAACTAGAAAAAGCTATGTAATGATATATTTCTTCAGCTTCAATAAATATACCCTTGGAGCCAACAGAAAACACACACAGCCATTTAGTAATAAATCTAAGGATATTCTTAGCTACCTATCCAAAAATTATTCAAGATGTCTTATATTTTGAAATAGTTCAGAACTGGGCTTTATTTTGGACATTTAATTGCTTTTACTTTTTAGTAGAAAAGAATTCAAAGATTAAGTGTCCAGTACACGAACAATCAAACATATTTCTGACTAGCCCAAAGTAACAGAAAGAGGAAATGGGGAGTGAAGCTATTCAAATGTGTTGAAATGTGTTTAACCCTTACTAAACCACCACCACTAATGAAACAAGACAAGTCAAGAGGCAGAGGCATTTTGCAAGGGCTTCTCCAAGGACGTGCCACAACGTTTCCAAAGAAAAATCACTGGACGACAACCCTAAGGAAAAGGCTCCAGTTTGTGCAAGTGAACAAGGTATCCCCTTCCACGGCCTCCGAGGCCACGGTGGCTTTGGCAGCACTGGGACCTCCAGCAGTCACTGTGCTCAAACTGCTCCTTCTGTCGGGCAGGGGAGGTTATGGCACCTAGGCAAGGGGCACCTAAGCACACCCTGTACTCACTGAGATGCTATCCCCCTCATTCTGTCATACCAAGCTACAAAAAAAGCACAGTATTGAAATTGGAGTCACCTCCACAAACGAAAGAAACTACATCCCCAGTAGTCACTACTTGCTATCTCTATAGGAAGTCAAAGGAAATACCAGTAACATTCAAATATCTAATCAACCATCAAATAGATGATTATCAGTCTAATTGCTTCTGTTATTCACTGGAGGCTTGAGGAGAAATCAGTGAGCCCAGCCAGTATATGTACCTTTAGCTAGAAAGTAAAACTCTACAGGGCTTCTCCACGCACTGCTTAGCCCTGAGGGCAAGAAAATTATGGAAAACACTACACAGCAGAATTTTTCCAATTTGTGTAGCTACATTTTCTACTCTTTTAAATACTGAAGAAAGTCAAAGCATAGTCTAAAGTTCATTCTAAACTATACAGTAAATAATGTAAGTTACTGCTGGAGCATTAACATACAACAAAGTCTGAAATACATTTTGTTAAGTGATTGTAATCTCACTACATCTTTCTCAAAATTCATAAAAATAATTATTTTCATTGAGGAACACAAAAAATACTCACAATACTATAAATATATATGCATACACAACAATTCACATACCTCTCCAAGAGCTTCATAGCGTTTTTGGTTCCATCTATGCAAATCTTCACGATAATTAAAAACAAATGGCTCCCCAGTTTTTATATGTCTTAGCTGCCCTTCTATAAAAGAAACAATATGGATACATTTTAATACATTTCTTCATTAAAAGTAGGATGCACCTTACTGCAGAAAATTTCTAATTTCAGGAAAAAAAAAGTCTACGCAAAAAAATTAGGCTATCATCATTTTGCCACCTGTTTTGGTTATATTATCAATTTAAAAGCCAAAACAATTGTATCACACCAACAAAATGCATCCCTCCTCAATGATATACGTGTACTGCAAGATTAAACATAACATTAAATAATGATACTGAAATTACATACAATTATCACATGTCAATCCCTTTTGCAAGAAAGCAATGAGGCCATCACACTCCAGCTACCCACCACCCTATATTCATGGGAAGGGACATTTGAAGAGAATTACGAGTAGAAGAAACTGGGCCAGGGGCTAGGAAAAGAGGAATTTTAGTTTTCTTCAAAATCAACCTATTCACAAAAAAAAAAAAAAGCTTCACATCGAAAGTAAATATTTCATCTCTTAGCACAAAGCAATCAAAAGCTCCTAAATACAGTATTCAAGGAGATTATAATAGCACAAATATAAGCAGAAAGCTTATGCTGGAGCAGAAGCAAAACTCCATTCTATTCTTATTCCCATGCAACCTTGTGCAATTTTCTTCATTTATTGCACTAGTTTAGTAGCAAATTCAACCACCTATGAAGATATGGACTGGGTTAAAATAGAAAGAATAAAATACCAAGCAAGTAAACCACAGAAAATGGGTATATTACCAGCAATATTTCAGTTTATAAAACAAAATGGAAGTTATGATCTCAGAGCATTTTAAAATTGAAATAAATCAGAGAAATATTTAAAAGACATATGATAAGACATAAGACACATAACCGTGCCCTAGAAAACTGAAATGTCTGCATTACAATAGAAAGGTTTCTCAGCAAAACAAGAAATTGCAAACTCAGTTTGCACCTTTTCAGTTCATTTAGATTTTGAAAATTTTTGATGTTTTAAACCAAATATTTTCTGCCTGCAAATATGCTTAGTGGAGATTTTTAGCCAGACCTACCTTACCTCATGGCCAGTGCCCTTTTTCAGCTATTAGCCTCCAAAAGAATATTTCTGCCCAACTTCATATCCCTATCTCAGGTCCCAATATCCTTCTTCTCACAGTTTCAGCACACTCTACACTTAGCTACTACTCCTTAGCTAGTTACTTTTCAAATATGCCAGTTCTTAGCAGAAGAAGTTGCTCTCTCCATAATGATACAGGAGTAAATATTGGGTTTATTTTCAAGACTTTTTTTTGGCTTTCTGGTACCCTTATCTTCTTCGATTCTTTAAATTAGACACAAATCTTTCTTACTTTTTCATAAAAATCCCTATGATTATGACAAAAGAAGACAGGGTAGGCCATTTGAATGAAGCATATAAAAGCAAAATGCAAACCTCTGGCAGCCTACTGGCCAGGAGAGTATATATAAGGTTTTGCTACCTTCTATGGAAATCACTCAGCCTGTGGGGTTAGTGATGGAATTATTCAACAACATCATTCTAAAACATCATTCCTCCAAATTCAAATTTCAGCCCTTTTTTTATCAACCACACATGAACCATTAACTCTGAAGTCAGTAAGGAAGACAGTAGACACTGTGCAGATCTAAAAATAAGGAGCTGAAAAGTGACAGAGCTGAACCCCTCCCATCAAAGAAAGAGCATCACTTTCATGACACTTTTAGTCTCTAAGTACCTTCCTGTGAAAGCCATCAGGGTATTAAAAAGCTAAGTGTTGCATAAATGACTATCATTTAAAGGAAAGCTCTTTTTTTCTTTAAAAGTGGAAGATGTAAGACAGGCAGATTTAGAAACTAAAGTTCCTCTGTTCACAGAAAGGCACTGCAAAGAAGTAGGATTGTAAATGTCCCCATTTGTCCTACAGGCTTCAAACAATCTTGAGAAAGCCACTTCCTGGAGCCTGATAATACTTCAGCTTAGAGGCCTTTTCCTGTTGTATTTTAACATATATGACTGGAAATTATAAATACTACAAACTCATGTAGTATATAGATTAAGCATGATTGTAGTCATTACAAAAACTCAGCTATTCATGCAAAACCAGGACCTATACCAGAAGACTAAAACACATTACTCATGGTTTCATCAATAAAAACACAGGTATTTTCCTGCGAGTATCAATGAAAAAGCTGCTATAAATTATTATCTGAATAATAATTCCTTCCGTGTATATAAAAATGAGGCACTAAAGTATTATTTAAATAAGTGACTACTCCTTAGCCTTATTTTTTAGTATGACAAAAGAAAAATAACTTCTAACTTCTGTAAAGCAAAACAAGCTGAAAACACTCTAGAAGTACAGACAGTATAAACCTACATTACTGCATAAAGAGGATTTTTTTGGACAATTTTATTGAACCAAAAAATTACTACTTAGATTTTTAAGTCTATTACACTAAGGCTTATAATTTTATTCTTACCAGAAAAATGTGAAATTCTAATAAGGATTTATAAGGTATAATCAAAGTCTGATAACCTCTTAACATTATTCTAAGCACAGTCTTTACAAAGCATATACAACTCACTTTCATTAAAACCATACTCAAATCCTTCCAGAGTATCAGGGAATTCAAGTGGTGGCTCATCTTTTTTCATCAGTTCATCCAAGTCTATTCTAGACAATAGATCTAAAAAAAAAAGGGAAGAAAAATGACACGTTTCATGGTATGCCTGGTGCATTTCACGCTGACAAATGCCTTTATTCGGTTTTCTAGATCTTAATGGCACAAGAACAATCTCTGTAAAAGCAAACAATGGACTGCCTTATGCAGAATCCTGTACCAGATTTAATGACTGCATCTGAACTTCAGTATATCCTGTTTATTGAGCTCTAATTGAGCTCTGAACAAAAAGGGTTCAGTGACAGAGAAGTCACCAAACCATAGCAGTTTGGTTCAATGATTATCACAGAATCACAGAATGTTCAAGGTTGGAAGGGACCTCTAGAGATCATCTAGTCCAACCTTCCTGCTCAAGCAGGCACACCTACAGCATGTGGCACAGGGCGGCATCCAGGCGGGTTTTGAAGACCTCCAGAGAAGGAGACTCCACAACCTCCCCGGGCAGCCTGTTCCACTGCTCTGTCACCCTCACAGTGAAGAAGTTCCTCCTCACCTGGAGACTGAACTTCCTGTGCTCCAGCTTGTGGCCATTTCCCCTTGTTCTATTGCTGGCCACCAATGAAAAGAGCTTGTCCCCTTCCTCCCTGCATTCTCCCTTCCTGAACTTATAATGTTAATCATATTCCCTCTCAGTCTTCTCTTCCCCAGAGATTACCCTCAATCTTATGAGCACATATCTCGTTTCTAGCGTGCAGCACAGTGTTAATATAAATTTGCTACTATTTTACCTAGCCCCCACATCACACCATTGATGCATTCTTGCTTGCCTGCCTAAACAGCTGAGGTTATCAAATGTGTGTTACCTCCCAGGCAGGCACCCGCTGCGACCACAACACTCCTGAACCCTTCCCCTTTGACACCCAAAGAGTCTGAGCTGCTCCCCCTCCTTAATAATTCTCAATTTGCTAAAATTGCCATTCTTTCTACTGTAAGCCATGATACACAGATGCTGTTCAGACTTCCCATCCCTTCAGAGTTGGGATACCCTAGTGCTGCCTGTGTTCACCAGTGTGAGTACACCAACATAAGTGCATCCGGCAGTATTCATTCCTAGATTTCAGGATTTACATTTAACCAGAGGCAAGCATGCAAATATGTTTTGCTTATGTCTCACTACTACTCAGCCATGGTATATACAGACCACAGCTTGTCATCCCGGCCTCTTTTCATTGCTTAACACCAGTGCAATCTGACACTATCCTTTTATCGTATTTCCTAATTATTACAATTACATTATTAACAACAACTCAACACAAAATGTTTCAGCAAGACTCTACTGAAACACATTTTAGCACTTCCTTGAAGAGTAATTTGAAGATCACATATCAAAAAAAAATACATATACACACACATTACATAATTAGTGCTACATTGGTCTTGTATTGTTTATAAATCAAGATATGTATTACAAAATTGCCTTAGAAATTCTAAGTATATTGCTTTACCACCTCTGCCACCCATACGGCTGACTCAGGGGAACCAAAACAGCTTTAAAAGGCTCATTTTCTTTAAAGCGGCATTGTTTGGCATAGTTCAGCTCTAACTCCTCTTTCATCCTTCAGTTAAAGGCAATTATTTAAATAAGTTTTTTCTTGTTACGTTTGGGCCTAACCTTGCTTGGCCTTGCTGTCAGTGCCACGCTTACGAGTTACCCAAGCTGCCTAAGCTGAACACTGCTGCACTGACCCTCTGAAATTTCCGCCGTGTTTGAAACCTAATCAGCCTCCACCCTCCTGGCCGCTCCTTGGCTTGTCCTTTCACGGCGCTCCAGGTTCACCTGGCGCTCACTCCAATGCCCATCCGACTCACACTCTCCGGCTCCTTCCTTCCCAAGCCGTTCCACTTGGTAATGCCCAGTGGGTGACCAAAGAGTATCCTGCATGGTTACTCGCACTGAACGTCTCTCCAACCTATGTCACAGTACCCAAGCCTTTCTGTGCTATCTCAATATCCAAAAATAAAACCGCTGGATGCAACTGGGGAATTTCTGGACATGCCTCCTCAGTACTGCTCACTTTCACATCAGCTCTATTCAATAGCAAAGCGCCCTGACATTCAGTTATAATGGTGCTGGTGTGCTAGCCCTTGAAAGTGTTTGGGAAAAACTGCTTTGGTCCTAAGCCGAATAACCAAACAACAGAGGTGGAAGATCTCTCTCAAAGAAGTTTTTGCCAGCAGGATGTTAAAAGCATGTACTTTTCTCTGGCCGACTGTCACAATACCAAAGTGGCCTAAAAGTTTTGGACACTCCTGCCTCTCCTTGGAAAAAAACTCCACTCACTTCTCTAAAATTTAATTTCACTGCAGTTTCCACGTCTTGTTACGGTGACCTAGTGGGAAGTGCATTTACACAAGAGTGTCAGATGCTAGACAATAATGTCTCCCTCTTCCGAGGAGCAAGGACAACACTGTATGAGATGCCCATTTAGTCTGTCCTCGGTATGGGAAGCCACAACCGCATAGTCCATAAAAACGCAACTGTTTCAATGACCCTACCCCTTTCAACTCCCTAACCAGACACTTCCTTCCTTGCTAGGTAATTTTTTCAAGCTGAAATTAGCTCAAGTGTGCTTCTAACTTTGAGATTCTTGTAAGATCTTGTCCCTCATTCTCCCCTAGATATCTTTGAGACTCAAACTCAAATCCAGGCTGCATCATAGCTCAAAATCAAGCGCTTGACAACAGACTTTCTTAATAAGAGTTCACCAAATTAACTGAAGATAATCACATCCTCACATCAAAATTTCATTATAGAGAATGTATCTGAGGTAAGCACTTAAATTCAATGTTTGATTAGCTTACTTGTAGGTCTAGTCAACTCAATATACTTCCAAACTTGAAAACTACTTCCATATTTTTTTTCTGAATAAAATTACTCACTAAGTCACTGAGGTTCCATAATTTTTTAATGTAAAATAAACTAGAAAATTTTAGAAAATCAAGATGAAAATCAATGTCTTGAAAATATTTTTGACACTAACATTCTGTAGTCTGTAGATTTTTGGAAGCTGTCATTTGCTTACACAAATACAAAGCCCAAGTGTCACAAAACTGAAATGC
Source organism: Nothoprocta perdicaria (assembly GCF_003342845.1). Lineage (NCBI taxonomy): Eukaryota > Metazoa > Chordata > Aves > Tinamiformes > Tinamidae > Nothoprocta > Nothoprocta perdicaria. The sequence goes on from NW_020455588.1 coordinate 1,088,740, forward strand.
TACCTCACAGAAACTAAGAATACTACTGCATCAGCTAACTTTTTCTAAGGATAATTACAAAAACTATAAAATTAGTGGCTATCTTATTCTGCTACTCCTCATCAATATAAAAAAGGTAGTTTCTTTTTGTATTTTATATATTAAGTATATTTTGTCTTATAAAACTATTGATAAGGGGACAGTATTAGACAAAAAGCATCAAAGTCTCTTTCAGGATCCTAACTCACATCTATATCAAGCTATTTTCCATTCTTAATTTTAATAATTGATTGTTAAATGTCTCATATATATAAAAAAGAAGGCAAAAAGATTCATACCTTTTAATGCAGTAGTCTTTTCTTTTTCATCTGGGCCTCCTTGCTGGAGTTGAGCCATCCTTACCCAAACTGTTAACAAAATCAAAGCACTTAAGTAAATATACATCAGTCTTCAAAGGATGATCTGAAAATGATCAGGAGTAAGAAATTAGGCAAATTTATTGACTTCTACTTCAAAAGTTCCTCGTTACTGCATAGATCACAAAAAAGTACTTGTTTCAAAATCAAAACTTCAAAGTAAAAGCATTATAGCCCTCATCATATGGAATTAAAATTGACTTTTTCTTCTCCATCAAAACCTGCATTGAACGTTCTAAGGTTTCATCACACCACTGTGAATTAAGAGCTTTTGCAACAAAGTAAAACGCGCATTTCTCTGTTGGGCCTGGGCACAGATTCGGGTTCACGAGAACGAAGTCTAGCTTCCACCTAATCCTAGCAGAACTTCTGTCTAATAGATGCTCCTTTGGGCCATTCTTGGGTAAGACTAGGGTGAATATTAGCCTTTCTGGGGCAGTCGCACAGCTCTAAGTCCAATGCAGAAGACATTCCCAAAAGATCCTCCAAAAAACTTCCATAATTCCTGCCCCCCTCCCTTTTCTTTTTTCCTCTTCACTTAACCCCATTTATTATTCTTCCTGGATCATCTAGATTTAGTAAAACTGCAGGGAACAAACTGGTTTAAAGCATTATCCATGTTGAAAGTTTTAAAGAGCAGGTTGATGTGTAGCTACACACAACCCTCAATATATCCAGGATGGGAATCCACAGGCAAAATATACGTCTATTGCATAGAAGGGAGCCCAGAAAATCTAGTCTGGGATCCCTTTCACCTCAAATCTGACACCATGCGAGCCAAGTACCGTAAGAAAAATCGCCACTTCTTCCTTCTCGATGAAGAGGTTTCTATGTCTTGAAACCTTTTGGCCTTCATCCTTTTGGGGCATTTCTCTGTCAGCCACTATCAACTTGTTTCATTCTTCTACCCAATGTATTTTAACCTCAATGACTCTGCATGAACAATATCCCAGTAGCTCCCTGGGATTTACAAGTGAAACAAAGAACCACCAAACAGTTTCTTTTAAGTAACATTGTAGCAGAAGAGACACTTTTTCAAAAATAAAGCAAGATAAAGATATGGTGGGTGATTATTCTCTATTTTACCTAGAGAAAACCAATGAAATCTTATTCCCAAAAAAAAAAAAAAATAGTGACAGCAATTTAAAGGGTTAAGAGCAACTAAGAGAGAGAGAGAGAGAAAAAAAAAAAACTTAAAATTTGAGTTTTGAGACAATCCAAAAAATCCATCATAGAGGGATTGACCCAGGGGAAACTCTGACACCTCCCTTTGCTCTTGTGCACAAAGCTGTTCGGGTGAAGCTGACAGGCAGTGACAGTGCTCTGTCAAGAGCCCATCGCAGCGGGTCACCTCCGGGTTCCTCTGCAACTGCTGCTGGCGCCGCGCACCTTTCAGCTTAACGCGACTCAGTTACAGCGTACGCGTTCTCGCCACTGCTTTCATCTTATTAGCGCTTGTAACAAGAATAATCAACAAAAACAAACAGAGATATTGAGTATCTTCTGGCATGTAACCGGCTAGATATGACTCAAATGCCAATTCACATGCATGGCATTTCCAAAAGGTTTTTCTGAGATGCTTCCGAATAGTTCACAGGCAAAAGCTCACCAAATACGAAAGCCCGGCCTTCCTCAGGACATACATTTACAGCACAGCACATCTATTTCAGTAGAGCATTATAAAGCAAAGTCAAAAACCCACTTAAAGCCGTGTAAAGACACCACTCCTGGGGTTCTGCCACTACAACAGGGAACTGGGTTCATTTGTCGGACGAAGGGCGAAGCCACTGTGGAGATAACTTAGTGGTTCCCCTGCTCTGCTATAGGGTTAAAAAAACCCCTAACTAGCACCATCCCACACTGAAATTCAGCACAGAGAGAGAAAATTTCCAGTCTTTCCTGAAAAAAAAAGTAAAAAACTGTAGCAGCAGCCACTGGAGGGAGGACTTGATATTAGAATGAGGATGAAATAAGTACACAATATCTATGTACTGTTTGCCAGTGCACAGCACTTTGATGAACCCTCCACTGATACTTGTGTAAGTGGAAAATACAAGAAATTAGATGAGAGGGTTGGATTCCCTTGCTTTGACAAGCAGACATTGAATCAACAAGAGTTTGATGGTCCACAAATGAGGAGGGGGGAAATCATAAAGCCCTCCCAATGGTTACTTAAAGGCAATAGCAGGAACTCCTGTTTAACTAAGCTCCAGTTTCAAGCCCTGCCACCTTGAACTCCATACCCTGGCCACTCTCCATACTTTACAGATGCTCATCTTGAAATTGTTCAGATAACTAGGAATGTGTTCCTCTGTGTAATTACTCAGATGATTCTTTGCAGGACAATTTTCCCGTGATTCTTCCCATTACCTCAGGCAAGTCCACATTCTGGAAAAGCCACAGTTCCTGTTTCATCTGCAGAAACACGGCAAGTGAGTAAGTTTACATACAGGCAAGTTATACTTATTTGTATGTATCTTGCAAGATCTGCTATAAAAAACCAATTTGTGTTCGGTGCCTCTTCATCTCCAGTGCCCAGCAATACTGAAAATGATTCTGTACCAAAAATATATTGATTTCTTGATTTCAGTGCTACTAATGCTTTAGTTGATGAAAACCATAGGACAAGGAGAACTGGATTTTCACCATATTCTTGTAAATACAACTGCAGAGCATTGGGTACACAAAGATACAGTCATTTACAACACTATAATAAACAAACTGGGCTTTTATAAACTTAGGAGAATATGCACACCTATTTCATGTTCTGTTTGTAGAGTGGTACTGGAAGTCTGGGCCACAGGGTTAATAGTGCTAGCCTGCAAATCAAACTAGACATCCTATCACATATCTCAACTCAGGCAAATGTACTTGCACACTGATTTATAAAGGAACTTCAATTACTCTTCACTGTACAAATGCAACTGCAGAAGCACCAGGAACTTTAGCATACGATTTTGCTCTACATGATTTCAATTACTGCAATCACGCTCTGTATTGGCTGAACCAAACAACCACAGTAATACCCTTGGGAGCATTTTCTGACTAAGCAGATTTTATCCTGTCATGCTTACTGAGTACTACAGATTACATCAGTAAAAACTATCTCAGTTAAGGTTCTCCTTCCCTTCACTTATATGGCCTGATAGCTTTGCCAAACTTCATCTGCCAGTGCCAGTTGTATCCAGCCTGCCTTAGTCTGCAGGTTTGGGAACAGCTCAGCTGCATCTGCTTCCTTTTCTAAGGAGGGGGTTCACAGGCACCGTATCTTCGGTTCGGATCTGCTGATGTTAACGAGCTCCGAGCTACAGGCATTCATGGCCCCAACTTTGTCAGCAACTGTTGCTTAGGCAGGGCAGAGTAAACACGATTCCACGTGCTGAAATTTTAGTTATTTCTGTTCAACTGATTTGCAGTACTGGAAATAACCTGCATAAATACATGCCTGCAAACATGATCAAATAAATATGTTAAAAGAACACAAAAGCAGGCAGCACAACCTCAAAGAATTTTTCTGCAGTAGCAGAACCCATAACCAAGAATTCTCTCATATCTACTGTCTATTAAGTGTGCATTGAATCCTAATTCTACTAGGACAGTGAAACTAGAAGAATATTCCATAGGAGAACCTTCTTCATTGCAGGCTTTTGAGTGCTCTTATGGAACAACCAAGTCCTACAGAACTTTCTATTCTAAGGTAACTTATTTCTGTATACTCCCCACTTTCCAGGCATTCAACTTGAATGATTTCTGTCTTTCAAACTACAGACCACTGGATCCCTGTTTTAAGGAAATCTATGAAAAACAACTCATAGATCATTCAAGTTCAAGTTCAGTATCCCAAGCCCCCAATTCCCTGATGACATGAGTTTCAACCTGACTCAGTCTCTTCCAAAAGGCCAGAAAGAACCTCCATGCATAGTGTTGGGGAAAATAAATGAATTAATTCTTATAGAAAACCTACATCTTTCATGCAAAGCCTTGTAACAAAAGCTCTTGTAACATTCACTACTGCTATATTCATTGCAAGATCTTCATTGTGCATTGAATTAGTACACAGCACTACATATTAAGTAGTGACGAGAAAAATTTCCTAATTCAGTGAACAGTTGTGTAAAACAGTCTTTGATCACACAACCATATTTCATCACAGTGTATATGACAAGAATAAATAATTGTAGCACAACATTACTTGATAATATAGCTGAAGTTGCCCTGTGATGATCTCTATTGTTTTTGGTGACTTTTTAGAATGATTGCATTAGATGGTTTTAACTTAACAAGATTCTAGCTCAAAAGAGAAGGTGAAAAATACTGATCCTCATCATTGCACACACTGACGAGTTACAAGACAATGCCAGAATTTTTACTCTCCTTTTTTTTTTTTTTTTTGGTCATCTTCTTTCAAGACAGTCCCATAGGTTAACTAGAAGAGGAAAAGCCCTCAAAACACAGGAAAACTGAGCCTTCTCTAAGGAAGACAGTAGTTTACAGGGCAGCTAAAACAGAAGGAGACTAGAAAAGTCTAGGAAAATGCTTAGGCTGCTACCAAAAGCTGCTAAAAAGGGCTATATTCACATGTGTATTTATATATTTATATACACACACGTTATATATATGAACACATATGTGCATGTGTACAAACATATACATATAAGCACTGCAAAAAGCGTAAGTATGTTGTCCACATAGTTCAACACAGTTCATTATTTAAGACCAGCTGGATGATAACATACTGGCACACTCTTTCTTTTATTTTCAAACAATATCATAACTACATTTCTATATAACTACATAACAAGCAGTACCATAATGACATTTTTCCCTCACTGGGTAAATCTTAAAAATTGAAAGTCTTATACTAAAAATATTCCATAATAGTGTAAACCAGTACCTGCATCCGGACTTGCCCAGCTAGCTCTGCTGTTGCTCACCGTGCAACCTTGCGATCTCTGCCCAGGTCCAAGACTGCTAAAAAATGAATCACAGAATAGCCAAGGTTGCAAGGGATTTCTGAAATCATCTTGCCCTACTTTCTGTCAAGAGCAAGGCTTCAGGTGAGGTAAAGCAGGTCCCTGTCAGAAAATGTCCTGAGTATTTCCAGTGAGGGAAAATTCCACCACTTCTATTGGGACCTTAGCCTGATGTTTAATTTTCTTCTATGCATATGTGATTTCCTCTGAAGCGACTTGTGTGCATTTCCCCTTGTCCTGCCCTGGGCACCCTTGTGAAGAGAAGACCTCTTCTCTATAACCACCTTCTAGGTACTGGAGGACTGATTAAATCTCCTGGACCCTTCCTTAGATCGAAGAAATCGCTTCAAGTTAAAACTCCTGCAACTCTTGTTGGCCCAGTCTTCTTGCCCGCATGGTGTATGATGTGTGCTGGGTACTGGTGTGCTCAAACAAATAATGGTAACAATTAATCCATCTACTTTGTTGACACATTTGACTTAGCTGTGAACCCCTACAGAGGAGGAAAATTATCCTCATTCGTTTTTTCAAGCAGAGGCCCCTATATTTCCTTCAGGTACTATTCTCTAAGCTCAGCCACCTTTGCTCAATAGCTTTTCTTCTAGAAAGGAGGAGGAGTCCACCAATTCCTTATAAAAAATATTCAGTCTGACAAGTCAGGCATTGTCTTTTGCAGTTTACTTCCATTTGGACCAGCTCAGGCTTCAGGCACTGGTTGCTATTACTATGCTTTTGTATCCAAAAACAAAAGCTTCTACATATTATTCGCTTGACTAGATGTTACAGTCAAGTCATGTTACACTTTTTTTTTTTTTCTCCTGATAAACAAGAAATTGGAGGCCTTCGTAGAGAAGAACGACAGCTGAAAAAAACTGCGACAACACAGTTCAACCAGAAAGAAGAGTAATTATATGGAAAAGGTAAACAAACCACTGTGTAACTCTACCTTTATGTCACCTTAAAAATCACAGATAAAATAGATAAAATCTAACTCAAATCCAACCCTAAATAGATGAAATGCAATCCAAAAAAACCTATATAAACATAATACATGTCAATTAAGGCGTGTCCATATTAAGGTACTTTGATGCCCTTCCTCTGCTTTAGATGATCACGTTGCTTCCAGAGTCTACATGAAAATTAATGTAAAGCAAAGATATATGATATGCTGTAAGAACCAACACCAGGCTGGTCCAATGTCACATGAGACTACTGAAAACCACATTACAGGCAGCACAAACAGTTTGCCACTCAGCTGATGAGGTTCAAGAAAACCTACAGGCGCTGCAATAACAGTAGCTTAATCCTTATGTAAACAACACTCTGTATTTAAAAATGAGATGAAAGCTAAAAGTAGGGAGTAGGGTAAGGGTAGGGGCATAATTCTTAAAACAGCTAAAAAGGTAATGAGCATAAACTCCACTTCCAAAATTGATTTGAAAATAGGACATGAGTTTTAAACCGACACGCAATATAATATTTATGACAAAGAAACGTTATTCCTATATTCCTGATACAATGTGTCTTGACTAGCAAGGCATTTATATCAAGAGAATCAGGTATAAATCTGATCTAAATAGAGAGAAAGTGGGACAATAGGTTAAAATCCAAAGTGACTAAAAAAGACTGAACTTCAAAATCTGCTATTTCTCAGTCTTCCAAGACTCACTTAAGCAAATGCCTCCATTCCAAAAGGTACAACTTTTGCGTTACTCTCTGAAGCTGCACAAGACACAATGAATATTGGCTTAAGCTGTTTTCATTTGGAAAATGGAAATGCCACAATTTAGAAGACAACAGGAAATATTTTTTGAAGTGCAGGTATCTGAAGTTGCTCAGAGAGACTGTGTAGTCTCCAGCCTTGGAGATATTCAAGATTCGAAATTATGAAAAAAAAAATTTTTTTTAAATCACAGACTGGTTGAGACTCTAGAGATCATCCAGTCCAACCCCCTGCTCCGGCAGGGACACCCAGAGCACGGGGCACAGGGCGGCATCCAGGTGGGTTTGGAAGATCTCCAGAGAAGGAGACTCCACAACCTCCCTGGGCAGCCTGTGCCAGGGCTCCGGCACCCTCACAGGAAAGAAGTTCCCCCTCATATGGAGATGAAATCAAGTTGCAAAATAAATTAATACAAAGAAAGCATGTGCACGTAGAACTAACAAACATGTCTTAGCTGCATCCCAACAAAAGGCTTATAATAAAAGACATGAGAACCCTTATGAGGAGCCTGTGGATGAGCAAGATGGGAGTATTGAGATCTCAGAGGTTTCAGTTTCAGTTCTGCATTCTCAGGAATTCTTTCCAATCCTTCAGTTTGTGTGAAACATCCCAAATTTATCACCATGAAGCTGTCAAAACCATCAGGGCCATAGCCATGACAAATTTGTGAAAGCTGACAACACTGGATATTACTCATTCTGTTGGTAACCATTATTTTTAGTACATTAAAATACCTTGAAGCTGATTAAAAATCACCTTGCAGAGGGTGCATAAAACCTTTTAAAAGCATCTCCATTGTCTTTCCATAGATGGAAGTGTATGTTAAATATAGGTAGCATATATTACAGAGATATTATTTAAAAATTCTGAAATCAAGTCCTCGAGTAGCAGGAAATACCAGAGTTAAGGCTGCTTGCACCATGTACTTCAGCTCCCTTGTGCACACACGGTAAAAGCCAGATGTACACAAATAACAAAGCGGAGAAAATCAAATCAAATAAATCATCTCATTCTCCCCTACTTCTCAAAGTCAGTATCATCTGTATCTAGATATTTGCCCAACAAAGCTTCATCTAAACGTTTTTCTTTTTAATACTAATGCTGAATTCTCTACAACCTCCCTAATGTTATGGCAAACATCGCCAGCTAAGTTCATGCTTGCATCACCTTGAATTTCAACAGACTGACATCCAACCTGTCAAGCCCGCTGCCTCTTGCTCAGCTTCATGCAGCTGGGTTAGGCACGCAGCCTAAACTAGCTGTGCCTAAACCAGCTTACTTGATTTAGTATTTCGTCTTTAAATAGAAACCCATTCCAACGTTAAACCGCCCTTTTCTTTTCCCAATCATAAGGTCGTCTTCTTCAGCCTTTTAAATCTTGACTTATAGACACTGAGAAAGTTTTTGCTTCTTCTCTCTGTAGTATCCTTTCCCATAACTGGGGACTGCTCTCACGTCTGTCTTAATCTCCCTAGTCTGAGCAAACTAGGGCTCTTTCCAACTTTCTACATTATGTTTTTTTTCTCCCCTAGGCTTTTGAGCACTCATCCTCAGACATTCCCAGAAAAAAAACTCACAAACTGGCTCAAAACCTTTCTTAAACATGATGTCAAAACTGACCAAAGAACACCAGCTGAGGCCTGAGCAGCGTGCAGCAAAGCAAAATTATCATGTAACATTTAAATATGGCACTTTTATCTAGGCATCCTAGTAGAATTATTACTTTTTCTTTTTTTTTTTTTTTTTTTGGCAGAAGCACACTATTATTAACACGTTCTGATTATGATTCATCCAAAAATCTGAAATCTCTTTTCTCCCCTAAAACTAATGCTATTTTGTATTTATGGAGGGAAGTATCTAATCTAAGCACAGCACTTTGCATTTGTCCTTTTAAACTGCATTATTTATTTCATGTTGTTTCTCGCTTTCTCTAAGTCTTCTAAAATGCTAAATTTATCCTTTGCAGAACTCAACTCCTCTCTCAGCTGGCTGCTTGCTGTAAAATTAATACGTGTCCTTGCTATACCCCACCATCAGCCAAGCCACTAACCAAGCAAAGACATCATCACATTTGTTCTCTCCCGCTGGGCTTCTTCCTCCGCCGACGCACTGAATGGAGGCGCTCCCCTCCATTAGACAAGGAGCTATCCCTTCTTTTGCCTGACCTATCTGTCTTCAGCTCTAAGCATGACCCTAAAGCTCCTCCTATTCCAAATTTCTCCTCTCACAGAGCTAAGTGCCTCTCATTCTTTCCTTTTTCTCTCACTAGCAACCTGTCCCACTCTGCCTTAGTCCACTCTGAGACCATTCCAGTCTCCTCCCAGCTGTCCTAGTTTGTCCTTTTATCTCAAGAGCTTCAACAGAGACACTGCTGAGTCAAATGCTCATTCCAACCTTCCCGTTCTTCGCTTTCCTCAAGGCACCTGGTCTCATCCTCTGGCTATTACCAAACTAGCAAGGACACTGCTGAGCATTTGGCCAGACCAACATCCATATTCTCCATCCACCCACCAGTCAATCCAAACAACACTGGGTTGCCAGCCAGCACAGAAGCTTAAGCTTATAGCTCAGTGCTAGAACAGGCTTTCTCAGGTGTTCCCAGCAGCTGGTGCACGAGTCCAACCAATGAAAAGGTCAGAGTGTGTTTCATAAAGGTAGGATATTTGGATTTTTTGCTTACCAAAACACAGGTTTCTTAACCAAAACATGGAGGTCCTGTAGCACAGAACCACGTATGCTAGAAGATACCTTTGGAGGCCATCTACTCCAATCTCCTGCTAAAAGCAAGACTAATAAGAGCAAGAACAGTTAGGAACTCATCCAGGCAAGCTTCGAACACATCCAAGGATGGAGATCCCACTCCTACGTTTGATCACCCTCAGAAGTATTTATTTTTAAAGACCATCTCTCAAACCATCCAAATATATTTATCCTGTATCACTACAGAATTCTATATTGTTGTGAGCGGTGCAAGTTAAAACAAGCAATCAGGAACAAGAAATACCACATTATTACACCATGACTCTTTTCTGAGAAGCTTAAATACTGCCAGCACACACCATTCCTGTCAACAGTAGCCTCTAGAGTACTACTGATGTAGAGCTGCTAAGGATTTCTTTTTAACAAAATGTTCTCTGTTTCTACTGGACATCAAGTTGTCAAAGTTGGAACTTCTCACAGGAATGAAAAAAATCAATTTCTGTCCAGCTCAAACCTGGTATTTCAGCTTTCTTTCTCACCCCTCAAAAAATAGCCTAAAACCATTAAACAACGAGATTTCCCATTACACATTCCCTTCTGTGGATCAGTTGCCCTACTCTCCAATAATTCAAACTACTGGTTATTTTGGTATGGTCCTTTCACCATCTCTCTTTAAGAATTTATCCTAATTTTGATCATTGCTTAAATACTCATTAGGCTAAAAATAAGCAAATAAATACAAAAGATGAAGAACATAACTAACAAAACAAAGAATGAGAAGAGAGTAAAACATAATAGGAAGAACAAAATCCTTAACTGCCCACAGACTGATGTTAGGGAGATAATGAGCAGGAACTTAAAACACTCCTCCTGGTGCAGAGGCTCAACCTATCTGGTAATTGTGAAGCTGGTGGGATGATTCACATGAATGAAGTGTTCAAAATCAATAGATCTAACCTATTTAGAAACAGTCACAATGGAGAATAAATGGCACTGTATGCCAAAAATGTCAAAAATTGTCTGAGTCACTGACAACAGTCATGTCTTGAGAAATAAAGTAGAAGTCAGAAGGCTAGCTCAGATTCGCTACAGATACTAAATCTCACACGCCATGGTGGTCAAACATCTATAGCATCTTTTTGGAAATAAAGTTTCATTATCACAGTGGACACAAGACTGAGCGAGAGAGTCAGGAGCTTTCATGCTGCCATTATCAGAACATGCTTGAAATTTCTGAAAATTGAGGACAATTTCTTATGCTGAGAAATGTTACATCCAACCCAAGGGAAAGCTGTGTTAGACTTCATCTGGACAGATAACAAGTACCCCACTGTGCCATAGAGAACAAATACAGAACAAAGACCCTTCCTGCCCCCAGGTCTTGGAATCAAAGACCAGATTCCCAAATACATTTTCGCAAAATGACTTAAGCAGTCCCACCCCCTGCTTGTGCTACCCCCTCGGTTGTGCTGGTATTACTGTTTGTAGCAATGCCTAGCGACCCAGTGCAGAAAACCAGATCTGAAAAAAAATCAGAAAATCAGAAAAGGGAACTTGCACGAGTTAAAACCCCCTTGATCTTAAGAGTTTACTTTTAACTTACCAGACCCCAGATTCAGTTCATTACCTGGTGTAACTCAGGTGTCAGAATAAGGCAAGAACATGCAGCCACTTCCTAAAAATATTTCAGTCTGACTTGCCAACATGGACACAATGAGACAAGAAAGAAACACAAAAGAGAGATACGAAGCAGAGCAAGAACTCAAAAACGATCGTTTAAACAGGTCATAGTTTATTTTTGTCATCTTCAAACTCCATTGTTCTGGAAAAAAATAAAAAAGAGGAAATATTTAAAAATAAAGTATGAAGCAAGTTCCACTAAATTGTCTTGTAGACAAGTATGTGTTACATGTGAATTTGCAATTATAAAATTTGTTGATTTTGATGACTCTGCTTGCTTTCTCTCTCCATGACCTGGAGGTGGGCTGCTATATCAGTACAGTCTTATAGCTCATGACTTAGACATGTCAAACAGATACATGACTCTCAGTAGTTTAGGTTTCACTCCACAAGATTTCATCAAATGCTTCAGCAGGGAAATACTCCTTCATTCCAGGTACTCTCATCCTGAGAAGGTATGCGTGCACGTGCATACACACAACTGTATATCTCTCACTTTTACATACTTCCATAGTGCCTTTATATTATGACTCTTTCACTACCAAGCAATCCTGTCACCATATTTCTCCCTTTAAAATATTATAAGGTTTGTTTTTGACGGCCGTTTCTGTTTCTATTTAAATCTAATCCTCTTACTCGCTTCAATATCTAGAGATGGGTTTATAACACATACGTTCTGTGGGTTGGTTACACACTCGCTTTCTGGGAAAGAAGCTGGAAGCTTTCAGCGTTGCTTGGTTATACTCTTGTCCTTAGGACAAGCAGGAAGAAAACAAGGAAAGAAGATGGCTTAGCATCTTTTTTAGTTAAATGAAAGGACTGAGATTCACACGGGTTACAAGCTAATGGTGCTATGCATAAATATTACATTCCCTCAAATGTGAATTTCAAATGCTTCGTGAAGTTAGGCTTGTAAAACTTGGGAAGAAACTATAACCAGCTATGTTATCCGTCAGGCATGGCCTTCGACACAAAATCGAAATATATTGAGGTGGATCTGGCAAGGTGACAACATGATCAGTGAGAATCATCCTCTTGGTAAGCAGTTAATAACTTAAAAAATGGGAGAGTTTCCCCACAGGGGATGCAACAGCTCTGAAGTACAACAGAACTACCAGCTCCCAGCAAGCTGCAAAACAAGACCAGAATTCGGCGCACTACCCCTGTTCCTAAGCCTAACCACACTTCAGTCAAGGCACCACGAGGAAACAGGAGCACCCACTTTCCCTGTACCCCACCAGGAGCTTCTAGCACCGCCAAGCTTCCAGCACTGCACAAAGCTGACGCAGCGAAGAAAGCTCAGGAGTCCAGCAGGGGATGGACACCACAGCAAAAGTGTCCAGAGAAACCAACACATATATCTAGAATATTTAACTGGAAATGGAAAATGGCAACTTTATGAAGCTTATAATTCAGACAAATCCAGACCAACTTCTCTTGGGAAATGGTTCACACTTTCCAAAGCTACCCTTCTATTAAATTTCATATTTCTTCTCTATATCTTGGAGATGCCCAGAGGTACTTACAGTACTCTGGAATATTTTCTGCACAATAAAAAATTCACTAAGTCACTCTCAAAAATAAAAATTATTTAGATCAAACCTTGACCTGAAACTCACAGTAAACATGAAAATCCCCCTATGAAATTGATGGCAAGCAATAGCAAACTTTGTTTTAACTATGTTTAAACAAGTATGAAGAAATACAAAACTGTCTGGCCCATGCCAAAACAACTTTTACAGATTTTGTACAAACATTTAACTAAGCCACACCTGATATCTTTAACATTTGGCATCACTGAGAGTGCATCAGGTAGGGACCTGCTTCCAGCCAGTGGGAGACTAGGCAAACTAGCAATGCACTTAACAAGGCTTACAGTTCTGTTTGATTTTAACCATCATTTTTTCTTTCTAACTGTACAATAAAGACAATTGTTTAACTTTATTCTTCTTTACCTGACTGAGAAAATCCTTATTTGCTGATTAGAAGAGTTTCCCCAATTAAGTGATGTAGTAGATATATTGATTCAGCTAATACTACAGCTGCTAAGGCAACGCTTATTCCAGGTAACTGTAAAAAAAAAATCAATATTACAGAGACTAAAACCTCTGCATAGCAGGTTTAATATGAACTGCTTCCCTTCAGCTTTTGCTGGGCAGCAGGAAACTACAAGATTATTCAGACTTCAGTAACCATATTGCAGAACACAATTAGCCTGGTTAACTACACACAGCCCAACTTCCCTCTTCCGGGCACCAGCTCAGCAGAATATAAACTGCAGTATTAGCCTGGTTACAACAAGCAGCAAGTCAGCATGACTGAAACCCTTTCCAGGAGAGAGTGACCAGCAATGAAAGCAGTGACATGAGGCCTGCACCAGCCCACGGAGCAGGGCACCGCTCTCACCAGTAGTACCATCAATAACTAACACGCAGGAGCGGACTGCTTAGGATGCTTTCATAAGGAGGCAACTCAAGCACAGTGTAACTCGGGTTGCAGTTTCATGATTTGCTGAAGCCCATCAGCACATATAGAGGAAGTGGTCCCTTCCTTACCCTCCTTTCCACCCCCCTCCATCCCATCCCAAACCAAATTGTTCCCACATATTTCCTTAGATTGAAACTAGCCTTTTGTGAGCAAACTGAAAGGGAGCATTTTATTTCTCCAGGTTTGTATTAGCTGGATCAACTTCCACAGCCAGCTCCCTCTGCAGCCACAATCTCTATAGCTTCCAGAAAGGCCGTGGAGAAAGGGCAGCCACTGTCGGAGGCAAAAGGAGGGCAGCAGCAACCTGGACCTACACAAGCAGCACCCCAAGCACTTCCTTTCGTGGGATCTGTGGCCAGAGTGAAAGGACTTGGTGGTCTGAGTCTACTTCTTTTACAGAGTAAAACAAAAATCATTAGCAAAACCTGCACTTGCAGATTATTTGATTGTGAGTCGAGCAGAAAGCTCAAGTATTCTACAAAACTGAACACTCCATCTTTTCACCTTACAGAAAGACTCAACTACATTGGAAGAGCAACATTAAGAATGTTTTGTGGGTGGTTAAATATTAAGTTCTCAGAATTCTCAAAGTAGGAAGTCACTCAAAAAAGTGGGTATCCCAATACTTAAAACACTGAACAATATCCCTTGTAAAAAAAAGACATTTTTAAACCTATTAAATTATACTGCAGTAATTCAACTCAGTGTCCATCTGATCTACAGACTAACTACATAAATGTACATCCATACTTAAAAGGAGAAAACTCATCTCTCCTAAAGCACACACACACAAAAATATCACAGGACAGCACTAAATTTCATAAGCTTATATTTTCATGCCCAGTGTTAACCAATCTGTTTCAGTAAGCTATTGAGGAAAAAAGAAAATAAAGGGAAAAAATATCTATTCACTCTCTGTGTGTATGCTCTACTTTAAAGAGCTGCAGGAATCTACTGTAACTCTAAAAACCTCCTCTGTTACCACAGCACATAGCTCCCTAAAGGAACAATGGGTCAGATTCAAAGCACCAGGAATAGAGTTGCACTCACAACTGTTTCTATAGACCTAAGGATGGACAAAATCTCCAAAGTTGAGTCTTCAGTGGAAAGAAAATACAGAGCTAGGGACTGGAGAGACGAGACCAGCAGATCAACCCCACTGAGTAATTCCCAGGAGCTCTCACAAATACCACTTAACTACCGCAGAAAACAAATTCAGTAAAAAATATGGCCAAGACAACTAATGGATTAACATCCATTCATAACTGGCTACAACTGCTGAAAAAGCAAACTCAAGAAAATGGACAAAATCCAGACAAACTCCAAGATTTGAAGGCATTTTAGTAAGACAGAGAGCACTCGAAGCGTGTACTAGAAATGATGATGCCCTGGTCCACACCTCCAGCTGCTCGGTCCTGCTGCCCTGCCCACAGCTTTCATCTCATGGCTGCTCCTACCAGCACCTGCTAAACTATTTCAGACCGAGAGACACAGGTGAGCATAAACATCGTGAATATTACACCTGTGTTAACTCAACTTGTTTTGTCTGGAAGAAGTTAGGGAGCCCTTCCACTACACCAAGTATGGCACATAAGATGTCCAGGAGATGAGCAGGCACCAAGCTGCAGGGAGAAGGGAACAGCAGCGACTTCGGCAACCAGTGAACCATAGTCTAGGCCTGATGATGGCAAAGGCCAGCAGCTTGGTGAGCAAAGAACGCTTTTTATTGGAAGAAACATTCAAGACACATATAAGTGATAATACCTTAATTTCTCAGTGTATCAGACACGTTGTGTTCCAAGTTCAGTGTGGTAAACAGAAACTGCGTTGCTGCATTTTACCCTGCCTCTGTGATACCCTCCCATTCCTTATGTCCCTTCAGCTGCTAAGGATGTAGGAGTCTTCCCTACACATTTGTGCCCTGTTCCGCATGATGACAAAATACCTAAATTTAACATCTTGCAGCCATTCTCCAACCAACACAGCACCATCAGCACAGCTTTACCACGGGCAGCCTAATGCTGCGTCACCGCCTCTTTCACCTACACTCGCACCAGCAACTCCAACAAAACACTACTGATTTCTAAAAGAGACTCCCCTTTTTGCTGTCCCGGTGCTGCTTCAGCTTCTGCAAAGGCAAATATTGCCACCATCCTAATCTCTCCACTGTGCCACTGAATCGCCATGCAGTTAAGAACACAGGTACCTTTATTATTGCGTTTGACTTTGAAACCCTTCTCCGCCAGCGAGGGTGTTTTGTGCAGGCCCAGGCTCCGCTGGCTCCGCTTACACTAAGTGCCTCCGCCAAAAGCTCCGTGTGGTAACACTCCAAAGCAGGTGCTACAGGTCGTTAAGCCTGTCTTATGAGGATTATTGGAGGCAGCTGGGCTCAAGAAAGAGCGCAGCTAAGGGTACCTACCCAAAAAGGCAAGCAGCACCATTCCCCATGAAAGATGCATTTTAGTTTTGCGTTCAGACAGAAAAAAAAGGAAGCCGAGAGTTCTTTAAAAGGCAAGGTAGCTGTTTTGCAAAAGGAAATATAGACACACGTGTGATGTTTTAGAATAACGAACTTTGAGTTACCCAGCTGCCAAACTAAACCCAAAAAGCACTAACAATTTAAAGCTGAAAAATCATAAATCTGAATAACACTTAAGTCTGAATAACCCAGAAGTGACAAATATATTGGGAGGAGAGATTTCAGCCCATAAAGAAAGTTTTCAATCACAGAGCTATCACAGCAGAACTCAGAATGGAAAAATTACGCTCAAACCAGGCACTATTACTAAGCCAGGAGAATTACATCTGTGCAGCAGCTCACACCTGTGCAGAAGCTTCCTGCCATGCACGGTGGTAAGGAAAGCTTTTATTACGTACTTATAAACGCATGTAGCAAGGGAAGCACAGGTGTCTCTTACTTTGAGAAAGCGGCCGAAACTCCTAAAAGCAGCAGAGATTCCCTGCAGTTGGAAGAGCTATAACGAAGTTCCGGGGGGAGGATAAACACAAAAGGCTACGGGGGGAGGCGGCTGCGCTTTATTTCCCCGCGGCTCCCCCGGGCCCGTCCCGAGAGCGGGCACGGGGCGCGCGCCGGCAGCGGCGGGGCCTGGCGGGCGGCAGCGCGGCGGGGAGCGCGGGCCGCC
>NW_020455588.1:1105966-1152865 GCF_003342845.1 Nothoprocta perdicaria
GCCTCCCTGCCCTCACTGCCTAGTCCTGGCGGCGGCGGAGGAGGAGGCGGAGACGCCGCCGCTCATGGTCGCTCGCAGCCGCCGCCGCCGCCGCTCCCGCTGCTCTCCCGCCGCGTCCGCCCCCTCCCGCCGCGTCCGCTTCCGGGGTCTGCGCGCCGTGACGTCAGCGGCCGGCGCGCGGCGGCGAAGGCGGAAGCGGCCGCGCTCCCCCGGGAGGGGTGGCCGTTGGGGACCGTTAACGGCCGCGGCGGGCGGGCAGGGCTGCAGCTGGCGGGGGAGAGCGCGGCCACAACGTGGGTCTTAATAAAGGCTCCCAGCTGGGAGCAGCCGCGCTGGGGGCTGTGCTCGCTGCTGCGATCCCGCTGGCAGGAGGAGCGGAGCGGCTCCCGCCGCCTGCCCAGCGCCCAGCCTTGCGGCTGTGGTGCTTGCGTTCACACCTGCGCTGCCCGCAGCATTAAAGCTATTTTTTAAGCTATGTTTTCCGATTATACTTTGGCCTAATTGGAAGGCGACACCTTTCCATTCCCATTGTAGGCTTCCAACCATTTTGGTGACTTAGGAGTTTGATGGAGCTGTTTGTGTTAGCGGTTTTCATGCCAGGCCTTTTCAGCCGTGAGGACTGAGTGTTGCATTGGCTGGTACTAAAAACGTGTGGCCCTGGGGATCCTGTGTCTGCCATGTGACGGGCAAGGTGGATGGAGCCACTGCTGTGTCCGAGGCCTCGCTCTGAACATTCCTCATTACCTGTAGCAAAGGAGGAACCTGGAGCTGGGGGAGCATGACACTGTGCAGGACTATTTTAATGAATATTTCTTTTGTAACTGCATCGATGCAGGCTGTCGCTGCCCTCACACTGCCCAGTTGGTGCCTTTGCCTCACTTTGGAGTACTGCTGTTCTGGCCTTGCAAAGTGAAGTTCAGGGCTCATTCAGATTAAAAACAGTCACAGATTTCCATTGTGTTTGGATCAGTTTTCTGATCTGTTTCTCCATGAAACTGAGGACCGTCGCCAATAAACAACCAAAAACCCGAACAAGAAAAATGTTGCCTCAGTCAGAAATCTTAGACATATTTATTAATCGCCTACACCGAAGTGGTGAATGTCCAGTAAGTTACAGACCTACTCAAAACCTGTGGGTGAACTCAGCATTTGTTACGGTGCCCTTTAGATCGGGCAGCCCTTTCCTGTGACAAGGAAGGCAGCGCAGGGAGGCCCCTCCACGCAGATGCTCACGCCAGCGCTCAGCCGAGGCTGAGGGCCCCCTCATAGCGCTGAGCTGCTCCGTGCCCCCTTAGCCCCTGCACTGAAGGAACAACCTGCTCCCCGAGATGCAAACGGAAAGGGGTTGGGTCACAGCAGTGCTTCTGGGGTAGCTCATGTCACTTTACCACCACCACAGTCTCTTACACAGGACGGATTCAATACAGCGAGTATATCTAAAAGTAAAGGATTTTCCCATAGGGGAATATTACTGCAGGTGGGGATGATGATAATTCAGGCTTGAATTGTAAGGTAGATGGGAAGTGGGCTCAAGAAGACCTACAAAAGCCTAAGCTTATCAGCTATCAGGTGGGAGATAGATTAGCAGTCGTTAGTGGCTGTGGTTAGCTTTTGAACATGACACGTGCAAAATATTCATTAATGGGAGAGAGATAAGAATTTGACGTGCTCCCACGAAATTTGCAGATGACACTAAATCGAAAGGTATTACCAGTAATGATCTTGCCTAGAATGATAGAAATGGGAGTAAATTTAATAGTAAAAAGCAAGTAATTCGGAAGGACCACGACAATAAACCTTTGCTATGAACTCATCGGGGCAGGGGAAAGCTGATTTCTGTGCCTTGCCGTGATGGTTGAACCAACCATCAAGGGCCTGTCAAGGGTCTGCAGCAGTGACTCAGTGCTCTCTAGCATGAACTAGGCATCTACCGCACAGTTGCCTGCACTCGATCTAAAGCAAGAACTTTCAGTTCCTGAGATTTTGTTTTTTCCTCCCCAAATGCACATAATAAACCAAAGAACAGATGCTTTCTACCTGAGATGGAGGAGAAAAAAATCTCAACTGATGATCATGTGAGATAGTGGAGCTGCTCCACTGAAAACAGCAAAGAGAAAATAATAATAATATAAACATCTGTCTAGAAGAAATCCTGGAGACTTTCAGGACTTGCTAATAGAAGGTTACACTGAGCATTCTGGAAGCAGGAGCTCCAGGAATCTGCCCCATGGGATGACTGGCGCTTCAACTGGCTGCCTTCAGCACAGAGAGGAGAACAGGAGAAAAGCTGTTCTCTCTGTGGGCTGCAGGCCGAGTGACAGAGCATGAGATTTTCTTTGCTGTCAGCTTAATGCACAAGTATCATGTCCAACACAGGAAGGTGTATTTTAGACTGTATCAACATATCTAAAGAGCAGCGCACCAGGGGAACCAAATATTTGCAGTGCCTGTGACAAGCGATCATGATCTGAAGACAGTTCTTATTACGGTAACATAAATAGAGTAGTGCTTTAACAGGGCTTGTTTCAGATGGCTGAAAAAATGACAAGTCTCATCAACTTGAAAAACTGAACGGAAAACCTGAATGAAAATATTATGAATGAACCCGTTTCGAACCCCCAAATGTGAGCATATACTGCTTAACTCCAGAGCAGTGGCTACAGGAAAGATGCCCTTAATGTGGTAAGTACAAACAAATAACAGATGAAAAAGGAAGTGCAAATACCAAGGAAACCAGGAATTATTGGAATTTTAGGTGAAACATGAGTCAGAGAATAAAAGCAGAAAAAGCTGCCAATTGCAGCATTTTTTGTTCCCTCTCTCTGCAGTATATTCTTTACAGTATGCCCTTTGTCACGCTGGATTTATATTTGTTTCTGTTGATTTTATTGATAGGTTTTTTTTCTTTTTTCTTCTTTTTTCTAAAAACCGCCTGCAAAACTTCAGCTGGCACAAAGACACTGAAACATAAAGCAAGATAGGACGGGAAATTTGGAATGACAGAAGGCGCCTTGTCTTCTTTTCTCCCTATTTTTTTTACACCACCCGCTCACAATTAAAACTTTATCTCCTCCAGATGACACACAGAAGGTGGGCAGGATTTTAGAAGCAGCTGATAGATGATTGTCGCAAGTAGGATGTCTGATTTTAATAGCTATCCTGCAATGCAACTCTCACAAGCAGTTGTTAAACCCTCCCGTGGCTTCAGTGATGCTGGAACACCACGGTCCTTCCCTCAGGAGCAGCCACATTTCTGCTTTCAGCATCTGGGAACGTGCAGCATTAACATCCTTAGTTCTCAGTGAGATAATTGCTGGTTAAGAGCACTTTAAACCCCCCAGGCATGGTTAGCAGCAGGCACCCAAGTATGCTAAGATTGATCACTTCATGTTTGATTTTGGATAAATCTAGATTTAACCTTACAATAATGGTTGTTTGTAACACTTGAGCTTTGTATCAAGTTTTAAAAATGAACAAGGTGACCTAGTTTAGGAACTGTTCGTTGTGAGGAAAGGATGTAAGGTAGCAGGGTTGAGATGAGCCACATGAATACCTCCCTTTCTTCTCTTCTGTCCAACTCTCCGTGTTGCTTTATGATAAACCCCACCGTGCTGTTTACAGTCACGCACTCCATTTCTAAAGCAGAGTCCCCACTCCTGAGCAACACCAGCCCAGCTCTTGCCAGTCCACACATTTGGAGTACATACCTTTTTTTTTTTTTTTTTTTTTTTTAGCTTTAATCTTAACGTTTGAACTTGTTTGATGATGAAGGCTGATATTTTAAAATAGTAGGGTTAAAAAAGAAACAGGAGCCGCGAGTCTTAGGAAAAATTATCCCACGTCCTCTAGAACGCAGAAGATGCTTTATGGATAAATCCAAAAGGAAAGATGGTGGAAGGAAAAAAAAATCTCTCTAAAATTCTATTTGTAGTTCCTTTCCAGTTGTTCTTGTGTCCTGACATTGATGGAATAGGTGTTTGCTTGCCTGTTTATTTGGTTTTGTAGGGTATGTAAATGCAGAGAATACATTTAATGAAAAGTAAAAACATATAAACATTTCCTGGGGAATATAAAGATACCTTTGACAGACACTTTTCACAAAATTTAAATGAGAAAGTTAAAAAAAAAACTGTGAAATAATGAAGACTCATGAAAAAACAGTGTTGTTCCTGAGTACTCTGAAAGACTTCAAAACCTTTCTTCCTCTTTGCTTGAAAGTTTTCCTCCTTTAATTCCAAATTCTTATTCTGCTTGTTGTTTAAACTCTGCATGTGTTTCTTATGTCTTATTCTTGGATAATTTATTTTGGTTCCTGCTATTGTGCCAAAAGGATGATACACAAATATTCTCAAATTTGTCTTCGGCAGTTCTTGCAGGAACTCAAACATACATAAATCTGTCGTGACATTCACTCTTATGCTTGATTATATGTTCCTGAGAACTTCTACAGTCTGTTACGTCTTTGTTTTTCACTTATTGCTTTTGCATTTATTGTAAAGATTAAATATATATGATCTATATTTCAAGTTCCTACTCCTAAATCTTTGGTCCTGTATATAGTTGTTCAAAGAAAATGCCAGACTGATTTGAAAAGCTTTGGTGCGATGAAACAAAGATTGAAAGCAACTCTATTGGCAGAACTTCATGTCTGTGTTCCACTCTGTAGATGTATGGGTTTATGATGTAAAACTTGCAAAGTTATTTCACTGCTGTTACATGTGCAAACAATTGTACTTTGAATTTTGAAATATTAGATCTCAATATATTGTTACATGATTTATTTTTGCAGGAACATACTTCGCATAACTATAATTCTTCGGTTCCAAACTATCAATCCCTCAACTCCACAAATGATTTTTAAATAAATTATGCATGTTAGAGCAGATGACTGCTCCAGGGTATTATATAACTTTTTTTTTTTAATTGTACAACTGTCATCTAACCAATTTGCGTACACATAATATGGAAGAGGAAATACATGCATCTTATTTTTTGTTATGCAGTTTAAGCCCACCTTTTTGAGCTGGACAAAGTAAGATCCTTAAATAGCTGCAGTACGTAGGATATCAGCATTTTTCTGTTTTACCCGCTGGATAAAAAGGAATAGTATGGTTATCGCGGAGTGACCTGACAAAGAGGAACTAAGAGATCTCGTTAATGGTAGATGATTTTAGTGAAGAGATTTATACTGAATGAACGTCTGTAGCACCTCTGGCCATTGTAGGTAGGCACCTTTTACAAGGACTAAACCCACCAATTACTTCTGCCACCAACAGCTAGTGACTTGATCAATGCCCAAACTCCTGCAGCAGATGATCATCACATATCGACCAAGAATCACTCCAGACAGAAAGAAACCCAAACAAAAACAATATATATAAAAAATCCACTCCCCTTTCTCTTCTCGCCCTTCAAAAAACAAAGTAAACCAATAAACTCTCACGAAACAAACAGACGCACATCTTACCTGGAAGCTCAACGGATTGGAGGTCTGACCAAATCCCGAAGAACGGAGATGAGCGCTGTGCGTTTGTGCTGCATGGAGACAACAACCTCCACCAGTCTGTCCAGTCAGAAAGGCAATGGATGTATATGGAGTTGGTGGGCCTTAACTGGAACAGGAAAAGCCAAAACCAGACCCTTTCCCTCAGAATAGAAACCCTTCAGAGGGAATGCTCAGCCATCAATTTCTGGAACTTAATGCGTATCTGCAGGTAGGATTCTGACCAGAGCTATTTTATTCCCAAAGCCACGTCTGTTTTACTATCGAAAGCAATCTCTTTGCTGTTCCATACACCAGACAAAAACACTGGCTATTTCCACCTCCAGGTGAAGAAACCAGCGCTGTGTCATACCTCCCAAATCCTGGTCCCATTTTCCAGAGAAAAAACAATCTACATAATAAAATCCATTTAAATCATGCCTTTTAAACGGAATGGGAAAAATCAATAAGCTATCCAGAACGTAAGAGAACAATTCTGAAAAGGTGCCATGAATATATATGTAAAGAGGAAATTCCAGAAGTGAAAATGACTGTTGCATTTCTTGTGTGATAGCTTTGCATGGGGTCGGTTTGAATTTTACATTTATTACATTCTTGGTTCACTAGGACTCCATATCTGATTTGAGAAAGCATACAGCTTTATTGATATGTAAATAGATGTTTGAAGACTGGAAAGGCAGATGTGCTATAGATTTTCAAGTGTAAATTAAAAACTCAGAGAACTTAAAGGAAATACAATCTAGGGAAGAATACATTAGTTTTTTAGTAACTAGCTCACAAACAACGGTGCATACAAATAGTTCCCCCTATCACAGCTGACACTGGTAGCTTAGAACAGTGGCAAAACGCAGGTATTACCCCTAAAGTTGGGAGCAAGAGTATTCAGAGAACATTAAATCTGAAATAATAACCCATATAAGACCTATGCTGGTTTAAGTCTCTGTGACAGTTAATCTAGGCCATGAATGGTCTTGCTGAAAATTGAGGTGGAAAGCAAAGAAGAGCCAAGATGACATATGAAGATCTCTGTAATAGTTTTTCTATATTGAGGCCAAATATCACAAAGAAAATAGACTTTTAGATAAAAAGCACAGATTAGGGGATGAAAAATTAAGTGCTTGTGTGTTAAGTAACTACTGATCTAACTATCCAAGTCTTAGAGTCCAAAGGTACAGGCAAATGGTAGCTCACACTTGCCTACTTCCTGGGCCTTAGATTTAATAGCTTCAGAGTTTCAGCTTCCAACGATCCCGCGGTTTGCAACAGGGAAAACTATTATGGAGAAGCAGCTTTGCAGTAGCCAGGACCTACTCGAGAGTTATTCTCTTTCTTACAGCTCTTCCAGTTGCCATCAAGTTACTCTCTCATTTCATGGGTAATGCGCAATAAGTCTAATCCTGCTAATACTATCCTAGGCTTTTGACTGTGGTCTTTAATGTTGGGATAGTGTCTTTTGCAAAAAATGAGTGCACATATTTTTAAGGAGTTCCATAAAACAGTTTTATATCACTACCTAATTGGTATCTTACTGTAGAAAAGAGTCAGTAGCATTTTGTGAAGACCTCCTAGCTGAGAGGAAAATGGAATATTTCTGTAAGAGGAAACTAATTGGAAGAAGTCAGGCCTCATGCCTACCTTGCACTGCTGTGAGGGTGTAGAGATGAATTAAAGAACATCCATTTACCATCATGAATATTTCCAGAATAAATAGCTTTGTTGCCTGTGGTCTCTACAAATGTCCTCTGCTGGAATAAAACATGATCTATGGGAGACTGTTTGTGAGGAAAGGAGTTATTAAAGGACAGGGCTATGCCTTAATGTCTGTCTTTTTTCTTTTTTCCCCCCAAATTCTCTCTTTTCCGTTTCTTCAGTTTTATTACTTTTAACGTTATCTCACTTTTGCCCTACTTATAATTTTATTAACTTCATTTCAAAAGTGTCAAGATGTTAAGGCTTGGAGCACCCTGAGCGGGATACTGAGCAAACATAATTAGAGATATTCCTTGCCATGAATTCTCTCATTGAAGCTGAAAGTTCAGTAAAGAGAGCGTAGTACAGTTAAAAAAAAAAAAAAAAAAAAAAAAAAGAAGTGAGAATTAGGTATGAGTAATAACACACCACTGTGTGGCTTGTGCTATGTAGTCCAATTAATTTGTAAAAATATAGTAAATTACTTTTAAACTAACTTAGTCATGCCAGTGAAGCCCATCCAGAAAGGTCTCCCCACACCCAAAAGACCTTAATCCTTATTTTTTACCAGGCACAATTTACATGTTCACACTGCAGTGGTCATATAACACAAGGCCCGCATGGCAGCCAGGAAATCTGGCCCTCATTGCCTTTATTTTCTGAGTTAAACGTAAAGTGCGAGAGAGTCTTGAGTCAGCGAGTAGTGAGAAAGAGCCAGCGCACGGAATACGAGAGGAACACACGGCAGCTCACTCCCTGAATCCATCACTTTCGGGAATGAAAGCAATCTTGGATCACTTTTAGAATCAACAGAATTTATTAAAGACTGTAGAGCTATTGTTTTATGACAAAAAGCAAAAGAATTCAGTGTTCCGTTAAACAAGGATTTCTAATTTTACACACCTGAAGATGTAAAAAGGATCAGCTCTTTCAAGTGTCTTTCATTTTTCTTCAATTAAGGGTTTAAGTTTAAAGTAAGCAGTCTTGATAAATTAATGGTATGCTATTTAGCAGTCTTAGTTATCCAACTTTTATTATTACTGTAATTTCATTAAACAAATGTGAATGTTGCAAAAGTATGTATTCACTATAAGTGATTTTGCCATATTGCTTTTACTATTTATATACTGAAGGTCAAATAATAGGATCATTACATTGCAAATGGTCCAAGCCCTCCTATTTCTCACCAAGGATTTAGGGACAAGCTCAATTTCAAATGCGTATTAGCTTGTATTCATACACTTTTAAAGACATATGTTTGAATAAGAAAAGCACCCAATACGGTACATAGATTCAGGATTTATTCAAACTTTTTGTTCTGTCTTGTTGACATTACACGGGTAAAGATTATAAATATACTCCTTATAAAAAAAGCAAAGACAAAACTATCTTTGTGTTGCCCCATGAGTTACTCCCGAGCTGATCTGGCAGAGGGGTAGGGGGGAAGGGGCGTAAAGAAGATGTATTTTAAAAACACAACCGCTTACAAATTATTCCAGAATGAGGTGCATGGTGACTTTCAAGCACAATAACCAGTTTGGAATCGTTCCACGTGTGGACATTCCCATTTCAGAGTAAGTGACTTTTGTTTTTTCAATCCTGGGTTGCCTTATTTCACTTGCGAAGTTCATCCTATTCAGTTTGTGTTTCCCAGTGTTTCCCAGAAGTGTTTCCCAGAAGGGGAGCTTTTCCACAAAAAAACATTTCAGTCAGTTTCAGCGCATGAAGGGAAATTCCCTTTAAATGACTACACAAGAAGTTAATTAGGTACAATAGGTTTTGACAAAATAGGAAAGAATATTCCCGGTACTCCAACTTCCACCGGCCTGGGCACATTATCAGCGTGACTCGAAGCACGTGTGCCTCATTCATCAGCATTTTGCACCCGCCGCCATAGGCAATCCCTGTAGCTAGGTTCTAAGCCTTAAAACCACAACTAATCTTTTAAAGTTGAAATACAGAGCAAGAAAAAATTGTTTTCCATCCTTCACCACTTCCTTGTGTTCTGAGATGATTATCTCAGTGGCAGAGGAAAGGGTCTGTCTGCTGCTTGCATTAGATCCCTACGAGCTCTTGCCAGGATCCTTCATCAGGCAGAGGAAAGGGTTATCTGGAACTTCTTTAAAGCCACAGCTTATAGGGTGTTGAGTTAGGAATATTTTGCCTTTGTGGGAACAATAAAGGCCAGTGCAGTTTTGCTTCTTTTCTCAGAGCAGCTCATAAACGACCCTGTACTAAGGGGAAACTCTTGAAGGAACAAGCTGATGCTTGTTCCTTCTCATACTTTGGGGATGATTTAGTGTCAATACCAACTAGAACATGAGCACCAAGGCAGCAAAAAACCCACCTGAGCTCCAATCTGACACTACCTTGCTGCAGGCTGACTGTGGCTCTCGTAGGTACAAACACACCAGCAATTTTTGCTTAGAACTTGTCCACAGTAATAACATTTTTAGAAGCCGCTGTAGGTTCTAGAATTTTAAAGCAGTTCTGGGGTTGTCATTTGGGTTTCTGCCTTCAGGGTATGAAGGTGCACCTGAGTCCTTCTGAGCCACGCACATTTCCCCCTATTGTGCCTTGCCTTGTATGTGTGGTAGCAGTTGGGGCTCGGATGGGGCAGTGAGGCAGTAACAGGGGAACGTCTTTAGTCTAAAGCTCCTACTCACGATATTTATTCCTAAGCTTTATAATCCTGTCACTTATAACTATAACTATTAAGTTAATCATGTAGAATTCAGAAAAAGGTGCTGTCCGAAATCTGTTAATTATTCTTTATCCTCTGAAGCAGGAGTGTTCTGGGCGAAGCAAATATTTTTTAAGTGTTCCACCATGGCTTTCTCATCATCTTCAAGGTCTGCACCTTCCCTCATCTCCCACCTGAAAGAAAAATAACTTATTAATGTTCTTACGCATTTTAAACCATTTTTTTCAGAACAAACAAGACAGTAATAAACATGTCATCATCAACCATTGTCCCCCAAACTTTGGGGACACCTGCTGAAATTACTGAATCATAGAAAAATACAACTCAACCCCAAAAAGTGCTGCTCTACGCCACTAACATATTTGTGAGACAACTCACACAAACTGTCAAAACTACATCAAAATCTTACTCATTTCTAGTGTGTTGATGCCTTCAAAGATTTAACGTGAATGATCATCATTCTCTTCAGCAAAACCACGGCCTGGCATAGCTATCAACCCAAGAAATTATGTATCACAATCTTCCCTCTGTCCGTGTCAGTGCTCAACTCCAACTTAGGACAAAATTCTAACGCAACTGAAACCGAAAAGGAAAAAGTGAAAAAGAACAAGAAGATGCTTTTGCCTAGCAGCTGAATCAAAACACCTTAAGGGTCACACAGCATCCCTTAGCCAAAAAAAAAAAAAAAAAAAAAAAAAAGGTAATAAATGCAGAAATATTGCCAGATATGTAGCCAGTTAAACATAGTCCCCCTTTAAGCAAGTGGGGGAAAGTAGATTGCCTCCTCTCACATTATGCCTTTGATAAGCTCAGTAACGTGATCTCTTTTATGAAATTTTGAAGATTTTTCAAGAGCTTGACATCCCTTCAATATTAATCTCTTTCTGTTCTAGACCGATAATGAAGTGTAAGCTCACAATTCATACCAGGCAAAGACAAAATGTAAAGCATATAAGCAGCATGATTACTAAATACAGAAATCAGATTTCCAAGTATTAAATATAGTAGATTATAACTGATCCACAGGAGGATCTTATAAAGTAGGAGACAGAGAGAGGAGCAGAAAGACAAGGACTGCTTTCAGGAGACTAATGTCGGAGCAACATTTTAATCCTGACCTCACCCTTTTTACGTGCTCATTCTGACTGCAAAACGCCAGGAGACAAATGCAACTTTACAGATTGGTGAATATATCAAACAAAATATGGAATGGTGGGACGAGTACATTGCATTCATCACACATTGCAAAAAAAGGGCAATCGTTATTGGCAGGAAGGTATGGTGTTTATCTTTTGTAACTATATTTAAAAGCTCACCAAAACCAGCAAAAGTAGTACTGTGTGCTTTATAGTTCAAGTACAGCTAGGAAAAATATATTCAATGAATACAAATAAATTAACATATCACAGAATCATAGAATGCCCAAGGTTGGAAGGGACCTCTAGAGGTCATCTAGTCCAACCCCCCTGCTCACGCAGGGTCACCTAGAGCACGCGGCACAGGGCTGTGTCCAAGCGGGTTTTAAAGATCTCCAAAGAAGGAGACTCCACAACCTCTCTGGGCAGCCTGTTCC
Source organism: Nothoprocta perdicaria (assembly GCF_003342845.1). Classification (NCBI taxonomy): domain Eukaryota; kingdom Metazoa; phylum Chordata; class Aves; order Tinamiformes; family Tinamidae; genus Nothoprocta; species Nothoprocta perdicaria. Next base: position 1,117,436 of record NW_020455588.1, read on the forward strand.
AGTGCTCTGTCACCCTCACAGTGAAGAAATGCTTCCTTAAGTTCCTGTGGAACTTCCGATGCTTCAGTTTGAAGCCATTTCCTCTAGTCCTGTCACTGGCCACCACTGAAAAGAGGCCGCCCCCTCCTCCTCCCTCCCTCCCTTGAGGTATTTATAGACACTGATCAGGTCCCCCCTCAGCCTCCTCTTCTCCAGGCTGAACAGGCCCAGCTCCCTCAGCCTTTGCTCATAGGGCAGATGTTCCAGGCCCCTGATCATCCTGGTAGCCCTGCGCTGGACTCTCTCCAGCAGCTCCACATCCCTCTTGTACTGGGGAGCCCAGAACTGGACGCAGTACTCCAGATGTGGCCTCACCAGGGCTGAGTAGAGGGGGATGATCACTTCCCTCGACCTGCTGGAGACGCTGTTCTTAATGTACCCCAGGATCCCGTTGGCCTTCTTGGCCACCAGGGCACACTGCTGCCTCATGGTCATCTTGTTGTCCACCATGACACCCAGGTACCTCTCTATTGGGCTGCTCTCCAGCTGTCGTGCTTTTACCTTCAAACCAGAATCTGACAGCTGACATTACTGCGTGGCCTGAGTAAATAGCAGCAGCAGCAGCAGCAGAGCACACACTGCATAACACAACAGGCGCTCGATGCCTGCGATCAAAGTTGTGCAGTAACTGCTGATACCCCAGTGACCCTCCTATCAGACTTATCCCCTCGGACTATTACTATTAGCTTCAGGTAATTACTATTATGGCTGCCTGCTTCACTTTCTCATTTATGAGAAGTCTACAACATGTGGCCACGTGAGCCACGGGCACAGTTCCTCGCGCCAGTGTCCCTGATGAGTGCTGGCAACCAAGGCTTCCTCCTTGCCCTTCGCTCATGCACCGAGGAGCCTCTTCAAGCCTGGCACGAGGTAGCGCAGTCCTTAATCTGAATTTATGGCCCTTGGAGCCCCTCTAAACCACCACTTTACCAGGCCGATTGATTCGTTTTAATTAATATGATTTGCTGCATGTTTTCAAGTAGAGGGGTTGTTTGCTCGGAAAGAAGGCAACTACAATTGCTAAATGGAGTACATTTAAAACAGTTATTACTTGAGGTATAACGCACGGGAAACAAGCAGCCTTTGCTAATGGAAGCTGAACTTAATAAATCAGCAGATTCCTTTTAAAGATAGTGACTTCATACTTGTCAGCACATTTTATTGAATCTGAAATGTTACTGTTGGTAAAAAACTTCAATGTCATCCAGTTTGGACATTCTTTAGTGTTCCTTTTATGAAAGTCATTACTAATTCACTACATTTTCATTTTATCAAAAAGTAGTCTATTTCTAAAGCATTTAAACAAGCCCAAAGAGGATAAAAATGCCTTCCATGCATTTGCTGAGCAGGCTCCATAAATTAAGGATCTAGGAGAGCAGCTCGACAAACACCTGGGCGCTCATCTAATTTTTGAAATTGTTCCACTCTTAAGTGTAAAGTCTGCAGAGGGTGTTGTTTTTAAGAGGCTGTTGGGCAGCGTGTGAGAAGGGCCCGGCCTATCTTCCCTGTTCTAACTGGGATGCCAAACAGGTGTCTGCGCTCAAATGGAGAGAGAGAGAGAGTCAACATTTACCGTTCCAAAATTTGTCCAGAGTGGAACATGTTTTTACTAGCAGATCTACAATGTGTGACAATTGTTTTGGCAATAGTAATTGGCTCTAATCCAGCCATGCAGTAGCCAGTTCAAGCAATGTGAATGTGAATGAAATTACCATCATGAATTACTTTCAAAATACCAGCTTCATCATCTGAACAGCCAACCTGCAACTTCTGTTATTTCAAATTATTAGTAACTTGGCTCTAAGAGAAGATTTGCAAATAGCTTGATTGGCAGGTATTTTACTTTAGTCTGGCTGTATTTTGGAAGATTAAATTTAATCAGCATTCCAGAAGCATACTGGAGATACCTGAACCTACCCATTGTACACTGTCTACATTCTGCCTGCAGTTCATATAAGCACAACACGGATTTGTGAAAATTGGTAAGCCCAGAAATGTGATAAATCCAACTTTGAGGACATTTTTCAGATTTAAAGGAAAGCACATATTTAGTATAAAATATCATCACTTTTGTAAGCTTTAGGCTAGAATTGCAAAAGGACAGTTTTCAAGCTACTAGTATTTGTGATCTTGCAGAACAAAACATCTGAAATATTTCTTTCCAAATTTGCAGAAATAACGAATAATGCAGGTGACACATTTCTGTGCACATCTGAACAGAATTGCCTATAAACTTCTCTCCATATGCTGTCACTCTCTGTGTTGCTTGTGGCTAATCGAGGAAAAAAACCCTAGCAACATTTTTTTTTTCAGCTAGAAGCATACAGCCATGCTTCTGCACAGATAAATAAAGAAATCGGTGATTTTTTTTGTTTGTTTTTTTCCTATTAGATGGGCCTAGATTGTGGCTGAGGGCATGAGGTCAAGCAGGACAGCCGGCACTAGCAGAGCTTTCCATCTCCCTGCTGTGCACAGGGCGAGCGGGGAGGATGTCTTGGCTTGTGCATCTGCAAGCGAATGCGGCGCCTGAGGAAGATCCAAGGATTCCCCAGGTTTCCTTAGCAATGTATAAACGTGCTATCCCTGCCTATAATTAGCATCAATACATCCAGTTATATATAGGTCCATACTGCTCCACCATACTTCCATCTCTCAACTAGAAAAAGCTAAATCAGCAGTAAATGTTTGCAGAGATGCACAGATCAATCTGTTCACACACCTCTCTTAAAAAGCATGCAGAGCATTTTAGCATGGCTGTATTCAATATACGTTCATACACTAACTGCATTGATTTTCTGTTGCAATGTTGCATATATTTTGCAACCTGCACATATATTCATGTGGAGGCATATAAAAAAAAATAAGTAACAAGTATTTAGGTGCCTGTTACAGATCAAAAGGAAGAATACGCAGGTAATGCCAAAGCAGTGACATACTAAATGAGAAGTGTAACATACACAGCAATCTCCACACGGAGATTTTCAGAAGCAGCAAAGATTTTGCCTGTTGCAGATTGCTCCTTTTAAGAAGTTTCACTGAGGAGCTTACTTGAATAGATAGTATGTGATTAATTACTAAGTTTATCCCTTACCTTTAAAAAGCGTAAAAAGATTAGAGGGGAAAAAGCTTGGTAAAAAATGACAGTTAGCATGAATAAAACTTTTTAAAATCTCAGGTGCATTTTGAACTTCAAAAAATCTCTGGATTGGCACTATTTGAGAGACTGACCCTGCCATTTTTGAAAAGTAAATTTGCAGAAAAGATCACCCCAATATTTATAGTAGAATGTTATGTATTCATAGTAATGCTTATGTAGCTTTTTGACATCTGCTGCATTTTCCTAATGCTTAGAGCAAAGTTACATACCAACTCATTCCATGGAATAAAAATAAATAGAAATTGCAGTTGTTGGAATTAAAAAGATCTTTGGCATATGACTGCCATACTAATACCAATGGTATTTCCTACAGAAAAGCTGGTACTGGTCCTCTTGTATGGAACTTGCTATTAAACAATGAAAAATTAAACTGTACAGCTGTGTATTAGTTAGCTGAAAATATGCATTTTCATAGTTAATGATATTAAAATAGCTAAATTTAATAATTGGTACTTACACAAACAACAATACATTTAATATTGAGAGAGCAAGAGAACAGAATTCATATCTAATCTAAATCACAGACTGTCATTTAAATACCCTAAAATGGGTAAATATTCAGACTTCAAGCACACAAGCTCTTGAGCTTATCTGTTGTCATTTGGTGAGTTAACGCTGGAAAGCTTTACAGAAGCACTACATTTTCAAGAGGAATTCTGATAAAAAAACAAGCAATCCTAAAGAGAGAATGTCATCTTCTTTTTTTTCCCTTCCAGGTATTATATAAGAAGGAAATAAGGCAACAGTGGGAAAAGGACACAAAAAGATGCTTAGATTTAACTTATAATTCCATTTATCTTTATGTGATTTAAAACATGCTTCATGTAATTTAGATGAAAATATTTTCTACATAATGATCTTTTTCTTCCATAAATCATTTTGCTATAATTTTCAGACTTCCGTCTTCTTAAAAATAATGCTACAAACAGAACGAGCCAAAGGAAGTGACAATTACTTTAAAAACAGCTAATAGATACCAATTTTGTGACAAATTAAATCTCTCCCAATATTTCTCTGCAAATTTTATGCAAAGACTTAGGGTTTTAGGCATATTCTCTATGGCATATTCTCTTCTGTTATGTGACGGGCTTGCAGTTGCTCTCCCACTTCAACAGGTCCTGAAGTCCCTCCATTTTTAAAGAGTAATTGTCAAGTTTAAGTACATCCCCTGTAACCTATGTGACTTGAGGAAAAGGGAAATAAGAGATTGTACCTTCTCTGGAAAAGGTTTTCTCCCTATGATCGCTCTTCGTAGAACATAACTTATATTAGTAGTGTTAAATATTGGTAGCTGCTGCTGATGAGACTGGGCATTTGTTTTCAGGTCTTGAAAGAGAAAGCAGTTTATCTGAAACAGCTGATGTGTGGAATCTGGTATGTTTTGATAGTTCTGCTATTGGAGATGTCTTGTGACAAGTGGGTTATCTGAGGTCAGTCTATTCATTCACAAGCCATGGAACTGAGGCCACTTGAGCTATATGTGACACAAAGTTGCCCTCCATAGATTTATTTAATTTATATTCGTCCCGAGCAAGAGGAATACTGTGTCTGGCAACCCTGCCTTGCCCCTATCTCTAATAGTTCACCTTCCTCATTAAGGACAGGACACACATTTTCCTCTCTCTCTCTTTCTCTCTCTTTCAAAAAAGATATTAAAAAGTACTCAAATGTATTGATTCCCTAAGAAGAGCTATTCAGAATCTCACTTTGGATTAAAATAACCATTTACATTTAAATGTATTAAAATACTGCCAATAAAACTGCTAGTATTCCCTACACTGAGCTACAATGGGTAGATAAATCACTCTGTTACAGAAAATAAAGCATCTTGGTAAATTATCTTCTTTCATCATGAAGTTCTTGATGGACACAATAGCAGATTAGTCTCGCAGGCAATGAAATAATAGTTTCATCTAGGACTTCCATGTTACATTTCACCAAGAGACCGGAAATCGAGCAGCTGGGATCACTTGCCATTTTTAAGTGTTAGAAGAATGTACATATCTATGTTTTATCTCTGATCTCAATTGTAAATACATCTTTCATCCTATGAGAAATCATAGACAATGAAATATATTTTATATTATGTTAGAAAGCCACATTGAAATTTCACCAACTGGTAAAACATCTCAATGTCTACTCAGTGTAAAACAGTGCGCGTGTCTTTCTCAATCCAAAATAAAAAAATACGCATTTGTGGTAGAAAGTTATATTCCGTTATGTGAATATCAGTGCCATTCACCATACTTAGAAGGAAATTGAAAGCAAAAATTTCAATACAACTTGGCCAAATATCTCTCTGTCATACACACATACAAGCACCAAACAAACTATCCTACCATAATTTCCCTAATGAAAAAAAAAAAAAAAAAAAACCATTTTTTTTCCCCTAAATGATATGGAGAACAAACCATGAGAAATATTATTTATATTCTTAGTTATCTCCATGCTACAAAAATGGGAGCTAAGTAAAATAAATAAATAAAAAAATAAAGGAAGACAAAGCTATAGGAGATCAACCTATCCACTTCTTAAGACGAATCCAAGGGAAAATAGTTCAAAACTTTTACGCTGAAGAAATGAGTACCTGTGAAACACTTCAGAAAGTATGTCATGAAAAGAGAACACGGCTTTGACTCGCAGGTTAACCTATCCCAACTATGAAGTTAAGACATTAGAAGGATATTTAAGAAGTTCTGAACTGACATAGAAACTTCACAAGAGTTGGAATAAAATGATGAAAGACCCTTTTTCAGGGCAAGAACACAGCTACAAAGACTGTTGTCAAGGGCAGTGGAAGGCACACAGCAGAAATTTTATGAGGAGCTTTCCAGCTGCAATAAGAGAGAAGGGGCAGTATTTAGCCAACCAACCTATTATTTGGTGTCTTCTCTCTCATGTCCTTGGAAGACTTTGTGCCTCACATACTCCAAGCCGTGGGCTGCAGAGAATGGGAAACAATTTCTACAGGATGCAGCTTGTCTTTAGTTTTTTTTTTTTTTCTTATTTCTTTTTTAACCTTTTCTCTTCACATTTATAAAATGTCCATTATTAAGTGCATTCTTATAACCATCTGGTGCACAGCTCCAAGTATTGGACACTGGAGTGTCAAAGGCACCTAACTGAGCCAGGGACAGCTTCACTGGAGCAGCCACCCAAACTTGCTCTGACGTTCTTTATATTCTTGAGATAGCAAGATGTTCGCTTCAGTTCTCTCTGCTATCCTATTGCACTAACTCAACACAACTTAAATATTGCTCCTCGAGGTCCAACAACACTTATATTAGAATAATTTTAATGTCCTAGTTAGTCTGTCTAAAACATGGGAAGACTTAATACATGTTTGATATCTGTTTCCAACTTGTGTGAAAAAAATATGTGTGTGTGTGTGTGTGTGTGTGTGTGTGTGTGTAAAATGTATTGATCTGTATGGCATTGCTAATTAATGAACAACATCAAAATAAGACAGATAAAGTGAACGTGCTAAACAATTAACACTCTTCTGAGTGGGATAAGTCTTCAACAGAACACCCAAATATTCACTCCCAAGAAACATTTGGCATTTTAGTTTGCATCAGCCCTATACATGAAAAGGACACACAGAAAAATCAGTCATTTTTAATAGTTTTCTTCAACACACTTCCAGCTAAGTAATATTCCTTTTGGACTATGGCATCTGAATTCCCAAAACCCAGTTTGTCCATGGCCTGGCCATTCTGGCTTCTCAGTACTTCACTGTGAGTCACAGAGACTCTCTATTGCATCAAAGGTACATTCCAGAGCAAATTAGGTTCTGGGAGAACATAAGGAATAAAAGTAGTATAGAAATATACATATACTAGCAAGATCCTAGAACTGTAATGCTTTTGAGACATGAAGTTCATTGATAAGATAGTAATTATCTTGAGTTAACAGTATGAGGAAAGGTGCCAGTCACAAAGGTGCCGGGCATGGGGTTTTATTTTTGGGTTTTTTTTGTTTGTTTTTCAGTAATAAATGATATAGATTCCAATTGAGTAGAAATTTTTGACTGAAAGATCTTGAACAAATTTTAGATGACTTTGTCAAATTATAGGAAATATTTTATTTTTTAATCATAGATTTGTATTAAATTACAAATGTTAAGGCTAAGGGACCTATTAGAATACAAACTTTAAGAAAAATATATATTTCCTATAATTTGACAAACATTTATCAAAACATTTTGTTTTAATAGCTTATAAAAATAAATTGACATTTTATTAAAATCCTATTCCTTTTTGGAATGCTTTTGTTTTTAACTTTTAACCCAAACAGTTTTTTTTTTCAACTATTCAGATAATCTAAACTGCGTAAAAAGTTTTTGCTCAAAGCAAAGCAATTCCCATTTGTTGTTGTGTTATTGTTTTTTAAGTGAAACAAAACCCACAATTATTTATACAGCTGTTATTTATGTTATATTATACAGTTACAACTATTTATAACATTGACCATTACGCCTTATACGCCTTAATCTAATTTGACCAAAACGTATTATCTTCTGCTCCAAATCCTTATAATCTAAAATAAAGTTTCTTCACAGAGGATAAATTCATATAAGAACATTCAAAGACATATAATACTAACATCTTATCTGCTTATTGCCACATTGTCTACACACTGCATTCTGTCCCCATTCTTTTATTTCCACTGAGCAATTATACGTTTTACCTGCATGTGATTTCATGGTAGAGCTTAAGGACCAAAAATTCATCCCCTAACAAGGTCCTGCTCTTCAAATCCCACAGTACTTTCTCCCCTCTCTTCCCCCCTCCTCCTTTTATTTCAATTTACAAAGGTTTTCCATAATATGTGTTGAAAACCTAGCATAAATACTTTAAAAAGGATTAAGCTTTCAAATGTGGTTACCGTGGCGTATGTACTTTCCATAAATACAAATACAAGATGTATCTGCTGAGAAATTACGTTCGATAATTTGACAGCTTTGTGGCCTAGCAATATAAAAAATTCATATTTTGTCAACAAGGAACTTCTTCCATTTGTTAAGAAGGGGCTACATTTCAAAACATAAGTCATTATGAGAATAATAGGACCCCTCCATTTCCTAACACAGTCAATACAAAAAAGTATTAATTTTCTTCTTTTTGAAGAATTATATCTGGTTCACAACCTGTTGGAAAAATATGTGTACAATCCAAGCAGACAACTTAATGGAGTCAGGTCCCACTTTCAGTGGGGCCTCAAAGCTTTATTTGGATTTGAGCTAATAATATGTTGCTGCACGAATGTAACTATTTTTCCCCTAGGAGGTAATTTCCTAGCCTAAATATGCTCTTTCTTAGTTCTACTTAGGCAGACCTGCTTAGACTGGGCTTCTTATAGACAGCCTCTCTAACGAGATAGTGTCCTGGCCTCGGGGCCACTGGAGACAAGGTCTCCTGGACCTGCTCCACCAACTGCACTGCCAGTTTAGCTACAAGACACTAATCCTCTGTGTTCAAACAATATTTTTTTAAAAGAAAAATAGCAAACTGTCTTTTAGGCTTAGCAAGGATCTTGTCAAATGGTCCTGCTAGTAAATGAGAGCTCCCTTAACTTCTTTGGGCTATGGATGAGCCCATAGGAATAACAGGTCATCATTTCAGGGGGAGTCACTTGACTGCTGAGAGAAGAGAACAAGTCCCCTTTATTTCACCTTGACCCAGATAAACTTCTGCTTGTGTAAAGCAAACTGAAAAAAATGACAACAATTGTTGCAACAGACAAAATATGGAAGTAAATCTGTCAAAATCATGTGTCTGAGAGTGTTTTTCAGTACTTTATTTTTCCTGTCTAACAGTCGTAGGTGTTTGCTCCAATAAAGACAACCTTTTGAAAAGCAACTGTATGGAAACTCTACACTAAACACAATGATCCTTAATGGCCTAATGCTAATATTTGAGTCAAGATGAATTCATTAATTGTAGAGACAGACAGAATACACCAAAAGTAAAACAAAATAGGAGGTGGAGAGACCAGAATAAATTGGCTGGTCTGCATTGTTATATATGAAAAAAAAAAATGAATTCAACAAACCCTGAGGCCTAGCAGCTGCTGCTTATTTTATTTTCAAAACTTAGTAACTAGTTGTGTAACCCTGCCTCACTCCCCTAGAGGATTACAGGCTGAAAATGCAACAAGCAATTGATACAGATATCATCTCCAAGAAGAATAAAGTAATCTATAGATAAAAACCTACATAACCTAACAAATCAATTTCAGACAAGCAAACAGGTGAGTAAGCAAAGACAGACAAGGAGATAAAACTATGGAAACAGGATCTCTGTCCACAGTACCTTTCACTGTTAATAGGTTAGTTCCTATTTCACTGATGCACTGCAATCCTTTATGGAAAGGCTCATGCTTTAGATGGAAAAAATTTGTCTTTTTTTTTTTTTATATCTGAAAGTGAAAAATCTAGTTATTTTCCTCATCTGACTCCATATATCAACTCCATGAAAGATAGTATTGCCTATAGCAGTGTAAGTAATTTTACAACACTGTTACAACATGTGGAAAACATTGTCAAAAATGTTAGGAAAAGAAAGATCAGTGAAAAAAAGGACTGAAAATACTAGTAATCAGTGATGCAGACCAGCATCTTTCAACCAAGACAGAGAAGCAGGAGAAATTCAGTTAAAAATATATGGAAATCTATTGGTCATTTTCTGCCTACTGCTCAAGTTGTTTGTGAACTGAAGTGAAATTTGGTCACCTAATCACATCAGTAACTTTCTTTAAGTCTGCAGTAAATTTGTACTTTGCAAATACAGTTTAACGGTAACGTGAATATTTTTATTTACCTAATGTACAATATATTAAATCACTTCAAGTCATCCCTATGAAGGCGTTGCATCTACAAAATTGGGAAAACTGAAAATTACAGAAAAATCGTGTTTCTTAAATTAAGAACATCAGTAGAAGAAAATGAAATTGGGCAAACATTATACAAATATTTAAAAGCACTATTTAAAAGCATTCCCAGGAATTTTCAGAGGCTTTTTTTAGTGACATCACTAGTGTAGAAACATGACCAGAACAAGCTCAACTGTCTTCATGGTTTCCTGTATAAGTCGACTGAGCAACATTGAGAACCTTATCTAGTGATGGTGGGGCTATCTGGATGCCAATAAGGAAAAGGAATAGGAAAAGGACCAAAACAACAAGAACAGCACCTCCACCTGCCCCCCATGTTAACTGTAGAAAACAATGAAAATCAGTCAGATTGATTTTCCCATATATCCCACAAAAGGCAACATCAATTATGATATTAGAGTCCAAGACAATTTAAAGCACAAAACTCTTTTTTTTTTTTTTTATATAGGGTCAGATCAGAAAACAAACTGGCATTGGAGACAATTGTAGCTTTATTCCCCAATATGTCTTCTGAATAAATTGGCAAACAGCTTTGCTCCCTCTGCTTAGCTCAGGCTTGCTACTTAAACCACTGCTGCCTGGGAAATGATAAAAAAAAAAAAAAAGCCTTTTTTTAAAAGTTTTTGACTCTTTATGAAGATTGGCTACTCTACAGAACAGCATGCTGACCTCTGGTACACAAATCTGACCTTGAGAAAATTATTTACGTAGATTTAATTTCATAATGGTATTATTAAATACATTTCAATTTGCCATGTTTATTAATAAATCATGCATGCATATACGTGGAATACTTTTCATCGCAAGTAGTGTTTACTATATCTCAAGTTATATATTTGGAATAGCTGCTAAATAGAAGCCTGATTAAACAGAAATATGTCACGTTGAAATATCTTAATGTACTTCGTATTACTGTAGCTTTTCTCTACTCCTACATTCTTTGAAAAGTCAAATATTACTCTGCAAATATTGTTTTAAGGATTATGAAGCTTTAGTTTTCAAATTTATCCAGTAGAATAAATTATAATATTGGCTTTACTAATGTCAACAGTAATCGAAGATTTTTTCTATTTTTTTCATTAATCTGTTATTGAAATAATACACAAAATATTTGTGTGATACAAAATAAAAAAGAAAGCATGAATGTAGTAAAAATAAAACTTAAGTGATTTGAACACAATATAACCAAGCCCTATTTTGTACTGCATTTTGAATGTGAAAGGGACAACACTGAGGAACTTCAGTAGCTCCAAGATGTCACTTTCCATCTCCTTGCCAGGAATGCCCACCAATGATTCCAGAAGTTCCACTTATTTCAAAGACCTATATACGCTATTCCCTTCATCCAATGACAAGAGCCTCACATTTCCTGCATATAAACATGTATTAACAGCAAAAGCAAATACCTCAGAAGCCACTGCTTTGTCTTGCTCAAAAGACAGAGAGGGCTGAATGGAGAAAGAAAGATACATGCAGCAGTCTCCTAGGTTGTGATAGCACGAGGTTTAAAATCCTTGCTTCAGTGAAGATTTAATTATTGTCGTAACAGGCTATGGGGTATAACACTTGACAAATGACTTGAAATCATTCTTTTCTAGTGACATTATTTTATAGGTATAGAAGCTAAGGATGGCAGTGAATGAATGCACCACTGTGGGACAGTTAATACCTTCATGATTCAAACCACTCTAATGACCCATGTGAGAATGACGGAGCAAGATCTCCCATGTCCTGCTGCAATTCCCACCTGCCAGATGCCTGGCTCTTTCTGCATGTATGACGAACTTTAAAAGGCCCAGAATTCATCTCAAGGCAGGAGGGGAATATATCCTAAATCACAGATGTCTTCTCAAGACAGGGATATGATTTTCTCTCCTTCTTTATACACAAAGTATACAAAATTTACATGTAAAAATATATGCATCAACCAGGTATCTTCCTTCCATGAAGATGTGGAAAGTCTATAATAAAATAAATACAGATGGAGCCTGCAGTATCTCGCAACATGCCTATCCATTAATGATATTAATTGTTTCAGCATTTGAAACAGCCTGTTAACTTCTCTGCAGCTGCTGACATATTTCAAAGAAGAAGACACTAGCAGTAGTGTTTCATCTATCCTGATTAGGAGAGATTTGAAATAGCGAAGAGTTCATGCAATCATTCATTGCCATATTTGAACCCCTAGTAACGCAGTTTCTGTTTTTTAAAAATCAGAAATCAGTAACGAGTTCCAAGCTTTGGAAAAAACTAATTCCTGCATAAAGAGCTGCCAAAGAAATAAAGAAATGGTGGACATTACAATAAGTGAAAGCATGAAACTAGTGTTAGCTACCTTTCTGCTTCATACAAACAGCATTCTTGATAAGTATTTGGGGATAATCGCGTGAGCTTCATTCAAATAAAAAATATTGAAAGAATAGGTTGTGGCAAATGTATTGAAATAGTTTTAATTATTCAGTATTTTTAATAAGAAAGATAGATTTAGAAATTACAGAAAGCCTTAGGGCCATAAAACCTGCAATGTCTGCTGCAGAATTCCCACTTCATCCTGAGCAGCAGTTTTTCTGAACGACCTGAAGCAACCATACGTTTGGCTGGAGCCATTCTCTGGAGATGGGAGTGGGCACCATGTGAAAGTGTGCTTTATCTGTCTACTTCCAGTGCGTTTTAAATCATGCCTAAATCACGTCAGAGGCAGAGAGGAAGTGCTTGGTAAAGCCTACAACAACATTTTTATGAGCTTAAGAACCTTTGTCTTTTATGAGTATAAGAACCTAGGTCAGGCATAAAAAGACTTAAGGCTTTGTTCATCTTCAAGTTTTGTTCATTCAAATCTCAGCTAAATGAATGCCACAGCCTACTACATTATGTTTCTGTTCACCACCAATATTTCGACATCCCTATTCTGCTTCTCAAACACATGCAGGCTAGAGCATCGGTGTTTAAAATTCAACTAGACTACAGCAGAAAACATACAAACATATTCTCATGTCAAAACACTCTGACCTCTGACCTTTTATAAAAGATGAATAATTTGAACTAAGTGTATTTATGTAGAGTATTATTCTCTATCTTGACATTTCTAACATAAGTTATGCCCAAATTTGTCCATGAATCTATTTGCCTGACTTGGTGGCCATTCCCACAATTAACCTCCTCTCCTCATTATGTGCAAAATAGTTAACAAGTTCCGGCATCAAAAGAGATTGCAGTTGGGAAAAGGCAAAAGAAAAGGTAGAAACATGGAAATAGATTCAGATTTAAGCAGATTTGCAAGCAAAGCTACTTTGAAAAAAATGAAAACTAGAAATCTCTACATTTGCAGAGAAACAAAGTCCAATTACTTTATGTACTATGCATTTGCACCAGTGAAAGATAAGGGGATCTCTTTGTGGGATCCATTTAATAGACAAACATCCTAAGACTTCAGTATTACTGGGATAGTAAGCCCTCAAAAAGTATGTTGAATACTTACAGGTCGGACTGGCTTACAAGTCAGCATAATATCTGAAGACAAAGTCTAAAATAATCGCAGTCAGTAAACCTTAAATCAGAGATTTAGTAAAGCATTTACCTTGTAGAAATATATGAAATAGATAAAAGAATAAGTAAATGAAAAATATAACTATATAATTGTTTCAAAGAATGAAATATTTCCAAGGCAATTTACAATCTCTTGGGATTAATTTAAATCACAGAACAAGAAACATCAAGATTAAAAAGAAAAAAGCTATATACATAAGAAGTAGAAATAAATTAAAACATAAAAAAGGGTACGGAAGTTCCTAGAAAATAGAAAAAATGCTCCAGAGGAAAGCTTTCAAAAGTGTTAACACTGTTTAAAAGCCTAAAATGTTTTGTTAAATCATGAGAAAAAAAACAAAAGAAAGAAGTTATCTGACTCTGATACTCTATTCTTAAAATATGTTCATGACAGCTTTACACCAATAATATAATATTTCCTTAGTATTTCCTAAAGCTTGAAAAGATTACATGATAGTTCTGTGTTATTATTCTCAATATCCAAAGATGGTATTTTCAGGTCATGCAGCTGTTAAGCATGTAAGGTCACTGTAAAAATCAATGTTTGCTAGACAAAGATACCAACTGTGGTAATGACGGGCAATAGACTGCAATTCGATTTAAACTCATAACAATGTTTTTCAAAAACAGTATGATTTTAAACACATTACTTTCAGATCCAAGAACCACAATCAAAGGGGTTATGGAAAATGTTATTAAAATTTTTAAGAGCGCGTCAATGTATAAAAAAATTGTAGCAAAATATACAGCACTATTTTTGATGCTACAAAATTACAGAGCAGCACATGGCAAAACAGAACTGGCACTTGCTGGAAAGTTGCTTAAAAATCTGAGAACCAGACTGCCTGACTATGCAATAAATGATCTTAAAAATAAAAAAAAAGCAAACTATAAAATCCTTGAAAAAGCCTAAAAGACCTTAAACCCTCCCATATGACAATATGCATGACATATCAATTTGACAGTGTGTATATATATATATCTATGCATATATGATATTTTCCTATCATTTTTGACACAGAGTTCAGAGACATTACTGGCTAATGCTGTAGCAGGAACTCCTACATGCAGATCTTCATAGCATGAAGCATTTTGATCTCAATTGGCTGGACACGGGACAGTATGTCAAAAATGTATCATTATATGTCTGCCTGCCTTTTCCAGTCTTTGCTGGGTGTGACACGAATGCTTTGCTCGGATCGGATATGGCTGCCTCACCTTCAGGGATCTACAAGACAAAGGAGGTTAAATCACAGAATGAGAATTGTTGATGCCAGTGACCTTATATTAATGCATCATTTTTTTTTTTCCTGCAGCACTCATGCAATAAATAAATGTAGAGCTCATGAGGGCTGTGGGGAAGCGCAGGAGTCTTCTACCAGAACAGTTTTGACTGATTTGCAGAAAAATAATATGAGAAACTCCTATTCTCTATTTTCTTTAAGCACACTGCTGTCATTTGCTTATTACGTGTTAAAGACTCTACAGTTTCATTAATAAGAATAGATCCAAACACACACACACACACAAAACAGTAATACAACAACAGACTAGATATGCAGAAGCATTAAAAGGTCTTTTTTTTTTTTTCCCCTTCTAAGGGCTGTTTCTGTAAACTCTATACCAAATTTGCTGAGCTGCTCTCTTTATGTTATGGTAGCAAAGCAGACTGCTGATAACACTGTACCTAGTGCAACATGTCTTCTGTGGCAATTTTGCAGGTAATTTCTTCAAACACAAAAAATACAACTCATATAGGACAAACCTACTCTGTAATTTACTTCTGTATAATGAATTATCAATTAATCATTTCTCCAAACAAAAAACCTCTACTCTTAAGGTGATTTTTAACTGTATTATTACAATATCACCCAATACTACTAGTATCATGCATATTTAATTTTATTTCAGAGATAAAACATTTTGTGGAAGGAAGAGGAGGATAAACTGACACAAAATGAAACAATTCTTCATGTTAAAAATAACCAGCATGAAAACACGTTTGTGAGAAAGGTAAATGATAAAGTATGCATTTATCCAATCATTTTAAATACCATAATTACACTGACTGCTCATCAAAAGACTTTTAAGACTCATTAAAATTATAAAACATTTCTAATTAAATCCATATTTAAATGAAGTTTCTATAACGAATCTACATAGTACTTTAAATCAAACAAAAAAGTTCTGCTGAAAAAATCCAATTAATTGAAGTTTTTGTGAGAATTCATGTCTAATAAGAGGGCCATACCATTTGCTTCTTAGTTAAAATCAAACTAGTTCTGCTATATCTATCTATAGCCCAACCTTTTCCAAAAAAACAACCAAACCTTAAGAAATCTCACATGCCAAACCTTACTCCGGTGTATTTTTTCCTGGAAAGTGTAACTTTCAGATGTAACAACTGATGTAAATAGATATTACTGCTAATATTTATTCTGTCCTATTTGAGGGATGACTTTTAGAGGGGAAAGAGCGTCTCTGTGCTCTTAATGTTCTTCTTAGTTAAAACCATCCTGAAGCACAAGCATCCACTTGCATGTTCTCTTAGCCTCTACGTTTTACCAGCTTCAGTTGTTTACAGTGGTGTTAGCACAGGGCCTCCCACTAATTCATTTGGTCCTTCCATCGATATTCCTGCAGAAAATACCCATAAGTACTCTTTTCCCTTCACATTACACATAGTCTGAGCATTTATATTGCTGGTGCCACTCCAGCATGTGACCAATTGGCTACCAAAGCTGCTATCATCTTGTGTGGATGCTATCATCTTGTGTGGCACCCTCACAGTAAGATGCTCAGTTCTAGTTGAGCAAAGGACAAACACGCAAACAGCATTGGTGACAATGAAATCTCACTTTTAGATAGTCAGATACTATGCTTTAAATAATTACACAGGGCTTGGCTCAGCATATCTGTGTAATCTATTGGTCTGGACATTCCAGATTTGCTTTATTGTTGCTGACACTCACTTAAGAAAGAAGTATTGAAGTATTAGTTTTATGCCTACAAAAGGCTATATTCTTAAAGCAAGGGTTTAAGCTAGAAGAAAATCATCATTTCAATGGCTCCTAAGGAATGAAGTTATTTTTCAATATAAGCAAGGATAGTTAAACTGGGCAGTAAAAAATTAAAATCGGCCTTACCAAGCTTCCTTGGTTGATATTCAGTGCAGCTAAAGAAAGAAAGAAACCAATCAACCAACCAACCAACCAACCCAGCATTCAGAAATGAAATGCAGCCAAAAACAAGAGAGCAAATGATTTTGTGGCTGGACAAAGCTTCTGATCCTTCATACTGCTCATCTGAGCAATACATACATAAATGAGTGTCTCTGTCTCACAAATGCACAAGGTGCCAGAACATTCAAGAGTGCTCTGGCAAGCAAAGCACACAAGTAAAATAAGATGTATTCAAAATAATGGGTCTTCTCTGTAGATGTATCAGTATAGAGAACTGCTTACAAATACCAGTTGTGGCGTCCTATAATTCACCTGTCCAAATCTTATACTCCCATAGAATAATGTTATAAATTTTATGCCAGTGCATCATTTATTTTTCCCTTTTCAGTATATTGTTAATGGCTATTAACCATTCTTAACAACTCCCAAAACAATAATTGGACTGTTCTTTCCAGGTGACTTTCAAATTTAGATCAGGTTGCTCAGGGCCATATCCACCCCATTCCACAACCACTCTGGGCAATTTGCTTAACCACTCCCAAATCCAATAAAAAAAAAAAGTAACAATCCCTGCCTTTGTTGAAACTACCTATAATGCTTTGTTCACTTGTTTTATTTAAAGTGTAGATACAGTGCTAGCAAAGTATACAACATGCATTTGTGGGAGAAATTTTCATGAGCAGAAACGACAGAGAGAGAGAGAGAGAGAAAGAAAGGTTTACGATTTTCTCTATATTTTTCAAATGAACTACTAAGACCCAACCCATAGGTTTAGCTGAGCATGAAAAAGCTCAAAGTGGAAGCCCCCACTGCATTTGGTGATACTCAGCAGTCTGAAGGCTCCTTCCAACGTTCTGCTGAGATAGGCGAACCCTCAAGGAGTCAAGTCTAAACTATGAACTGTCCCACTACGACTCACTGTAAAACATCACCTGCAGAGGAAGTGAGGAAATTCCTCTTCAAGAAAAACCTCTTTTCAAGAGAGGCTGAAATTCTGGGAAGGGGATAGTAGTGTGGTGGATGAACTCAAGATGTCTGAGAGGAAAGCATGCCAATAAGATGGGCAACACAGTCCCATCTGTTTTTTTTTTTTGTTGTTGTTTTTTGTTTTGTTTTGTTTTTTTTACATATTAATGGACAAACTGACAAAAAGTACTGTTTTCTATATATTCACATTCATACATATCTTTACAAATAGAATGAAAAGAATGATACAAGCACAAAAAGAAACTAGGGAACACCTAGGGAAACAAAAAATGAGCTGCAGTTTTAGCAATCAACACTTGTAATAGACTACATAAATTCTACTGTACACAGAAATAACAAGATATTCTTGAACCCTCCCAGTGATTAATTAGAAAGCCCGTCTTACAGATTTTTCTCTCAGGTGCACTAACCTCGCAGACCTTACGATTAAGAACTAATAAATAAATGCTTGGTTAAGCACAAACTGGTTGATAGGCAATGAAAAAGAGTGATGATCTTGGTTTTTATGCAAGACACTTCCCCTATCATGCTACCTTAGAGGACAAAATAATACCAAATAAAAATAAAATTTTCAAATGCCTAGTATAATAAATTACTTGGAAAAGTTCATTACTACATTCCGAAAATTAATGTCAAAGAAAGCAACATGCAAAAAATAGAGAGCTGGAGTTGCAATCAGTGTATATTATTTTTATAACACTTTCATATCAGCTGAGGCTAAAAAGCTAAAACTAAAACAGGAAACAAACCTACAAAAAGAGATATTAAGCAGTATGAACAAGCCATGTGTATTTAGTGTCATAATATATCAGTATATTGACAGATAATGTTATATTTTCAGCATGCTTCTGAGCATCACAATGTGATGCAATTACCTTAACAGAGGACAGGAGATGGTCCCTTTAGAAGAAGCTTGACAGTACATAAAATACAATGAAACAATTACCTGGTTTTATAGATTACCTGCCACACTAAATGCTATACATTTGCCTATGTATTGTACACATTATGGTAATAAATCATCTTTTTTTTTTTTTTTTTTTTTTTGAAACAAATCTGATGCAATATAGAAACAGGAAGTTCAAGTTCAGCTAAAAGACAATAAAATTGGTCTTTTCTCTTTGCTTGATTTTAAAATTATAATTAGAGTGGCTAGGAAGAGAAATAAATGCAATTCATAGGTTTTGGATAGTATTTTGACAGCACTGAGACTATTCCTGCTCATTTACTGATTTCCGAAGCATTTCGGAGATGTTAACAATTTTCCTTTCAAGTACAAAATCCAGATTCTCCACTTTGCCAAGTTAACAAAGGAGGGGGACACAGGAGGCAAAGGAGAGGGTTAGTGCAGGAGATTTTCTTCCTACACAGGCCAGATAGGAGAGAGCTCTGCTTTAGAGTTATTCTGAAGATAAAAGGAACTTTGCCCCTCTGCTTGTTTCTTCTCTCTTTTCTCCCTCTTGGGCAATGGACAATATGAGAAAAAAGCACAAACCCTCCAACATCTGAAGCAGTTCTTAACTGGTCGGGTCTTGATGTATCCCATTCAGAGGATTCAAGGATCACTGCATGAGAGGTAATCTGACATTAAATAAAGGCAGAAGAATTCTTTTCAGAAAAAAAAGTAATATATACAAAAAGTAAAACGTATGCTAAAGCTTTAGAGTTAGATCTCAATATTCTTTCAAGTTTCTTCCCTATAAATAAGATACAAATAGAGTTGATAAAATAAGTGGGGCAGGCTTTTCATATCCTGCAAAATAAAATATCTGTCTGTGTTCTGAAACAGCATGAGATGTCAGATGTTAAGCACATCAGCGGGTTTTGGAAAAAGTAAATTTAAATAAGATATGAACTGTGCTGCGCACTGGTAGGAGGCACATAAATTAACTTGACCTGTCAGCTGAAAGTTGAAGGGGGTATGCCCAAGCTTAAATAAATCCTCATGCTGCTTTCACTAATTAACATCTGTACAAATCTATCCTGTCTGAAAGCACCTGTAATACTTCACTTAACCAGTTTAAACTTCATTATTCCAAGTTCTTTTCTCAACCTGGAATTCAGTGGTAGAAGTTCTATTTTTGAATTTCTGCCATTGCTATATTTCAATCCTTGTGGTGTTTCTTAATTTTGAAATCCGCATTTTGACAGCTCACCCCTCTTGATTAATGCCTTGTAGGAACCCCTATACGGCTTGCCTCTAAGTGATCTAATTTTGTGCCGGAATGCCTGCGCCGGGATGTTGAACCGAGTCACCACCCAGGTGGCTACATTTGGACTAAATGAGCTGTGAAGAGTTTCATCTAGGCCCATCGCAGCCTTTCTTCGTGGAGCCCCACAGTATGCAGCCACTGCTACAAACATGGTTTGTCACAACCCATCAATAGAAAATAAATTATTGCTATTCTCCCTTGTCAATGGGCTTGCCTTTGCTTCAGCCGGCCTAATGATTGGAAGCTCAAAGGGAACATTTCCAGCCTTTGTGGAGCATGATTATGACTGAGCACACTGCTCCCCTATGCATGCTGGCCACTGAAAACATGTAGAGAAAGCAAATTATTTTGATGTTTTGCACCAATGATCAGAACATTACCCGTGAATCCTAGAGAAGCTCCCATTTGACTGTTGAGACTTGCTCAGTTCTGGCATTTTTCTCATTGTGATACTACTAATAAGTTGAAGGTCACAGAATTTACCTATATGAAAGGTTGTAGCATTTACTTATGCAAAAGGAAGACAAGTAAACTATAGTCTTAAACTGGAAAGAGCAACTTCAAATTTGTCTTCACATCTGTAATTTTCTCGGCTGCAAAAATGTTGAAGCAGTAACTAACTTTGTCTTGGAATTTTTCAGCTGACCTCTTTGAATTAATGGTGTTAACAATAAATTAGCTTTCAGAAATCACAGCTTCCTTAGGCCACAGAAAAGAAAATGAAATAACTCCACAGATGGTACTTAGATCTTTAAATTCAAAAACACTGCAGCTCAGAGGACAACCATTTTGAACACAGATAAGAGCATGGATGAGATGTTCTCCAGTGTAAGAAGCCCCAAATTATCTAATCTGCAACACATAAATAACATGACCTGAGATTATATCCACTTTTATTTTATGTTTAAAAGATTTTCTATAAGAGACTCATCACCAGTAATATTAAGAAAAAGGAGAGAAATGTCTCCTTTTCATCTTACCAAAAAAGACACTCAATTTCACACAATAAAGAAGCTTTGGACAGAATGCTAGATCTTCCTTAAACAACTAGATGTGCGTTTCCACTAATGACCACATAGAGAGTATTTTGAAAATAGGTGATATGTGATACGTAAGTCACATGCACCTGGCCATTGGGACACCTGTACACTAAAAATATGATCAATTAGTCACATGACTTTGATCTATAATAAATCACATGGACTGCTCCAGCAGCAAGAATGAGCATGGCTAATAGAAATATTGCTTTTGGGGTTGATGAGATTATATAATGAAATCATAGCATTATTTTTGCAGGGAAGATTGAAAATGTGCAAGATAAAGACTCTGAAATGAGAAGACAAGTAAAAAGGAACTAAAAAAAAATTATTTCTTTAAATCTCAGTATACTCAACCACTGCTTTGGTTGCAGTAAAGTTCTTCAGGTACAAAAAAATATTAATATACAAGCCTGCAACACAGAAGGTCATTATTCTGCACATCTATAGGGTTGTACTGATACTTAGTCTCCTGCAAAACTGGAGACAAAACCTCAGACATATTAAAGGACCAGACAAAGATTACACAAATATTTCATACGTATATTAACTCTCCTATGTTTTGCTAAACTGAAGTTGAAAATAAGACATGCAATAAAAAGAGAGAAATAGCTAGACGAAAGGTATATTAAAAGGAAGTTTAATCCTCTTCCTGTTACACAAATGCTTTCTGATCACTGTGTCCAGAACATTCGGTGTTTTGGTTTCAATGCCTTTTACCAAAGGCTGACTCACTTGAACAGCTTTTTTCTTCCCTTACCTAGATAATGCTATGGCATTATGAAAAGTGTAATATCCTCTCACAAATATAGACAAAAAAAAAAAAAAAAAAAAAAAAAAAAAAAAAAAAAAAAAAAAAAAAAAAAAAGAAAAGCCAGGATTAAAGTTCCCTATGAATTTGATCATTAAGCTTCATATACCATTCTTCTACCTACTTCTGTCTTTTTCAAGCAGAAAAGAGAGAGCAATCTCTTGCTGTGTGGTATTAAGTGTAGTATTTTGTATGACGTATTCAATGAACGCCTTCATATCTAATCTACGACACACTTCAATGCTTGTATTATTATTACCACTACTACCCACTACTATTTTCTTCTAGGCTAGAGCACATGTACGTGTCACAAACACCAAAGAAAATATTCTTAACATGTACTTCGAAGTGCATAAATGCTACTCCTGTTTAATGTATCCCTACATATGGGAATGCTAAACTGGGACATAGAAATTAAAATCAAATTTGAATATCCTTTTTGAGACAACATTAAGCCATTCTTCCAGAATATTTAGCACCATACAGTGTTCTCTGTTCTCAGAGACCCTCTTCCAAAGATTTCATCCAGAGCTGTGAATGCTCGCGTCTTTTCCAGATAACACAACATGTTCTCAAGTTCAATTTTACAAAAACAAGGAGCACGATCTCATGACACACAAAGTCGCTCCAAGTAACCTGATCTGCACCCTGCACACACTCATGGAAGAGGCAAGACTGGAATAATTCAGCACGTCGTTCAGCTGCTAGAAATCCTCCTTTTTCCACAACACTTGTCTGTTCACACATTTCAACTTGGGCAGCGATGAAGCAGAGGTTACTGAGAGCACAGTTCTGTTCACTGTGCAGCCCATTGAGCAGCAGCACTGCCCATGCTGTTTACAGAAGTAAGGCTTAGTTACATGAAAAAGAGGTAAAAGCAACGGATTATATACTTAAAGCTTTCCCATATTCGCGAGAACTTGCTCATGTATCTTGGCACCAGCTTTGGAATACCCTTTACAAATATATGTATCTGAGGACAAATCATTTTTGGTAAAGCAGCAGGATATACCAAGTATCTAATTGCATATTTGGGTGAACATTTAAATTAGGAGGGCAATTGGATAAATCATTAAGCTTATAGCTTAATATAGCGTGATTTTGTAAAAATTATCCAGTACCAATAGTTATTCTATCTAGTGACATAACAAAATCAGAATGTTAGATGTTACTTTTCCTATTATATTTTAATACCCTGCTATTGTCATCAAAAGCATAATAGAAAAAAGACTTTACTGTCGTTACTGCATATAAGACTTTACTGCATACATTATTTTCTTTTGATTAAACAGGTGCACTAGAATTTCAATCATTTTAAATCATAATTAAATGTCCCATTTTTCATTGCTTTTTTTTATAAACACATTTCAGCAATTAAATTCTGAAAGGAAATCTTTTTCCAATTCTTTTTAAAGTTATATTTCTAAAGAAATAGAATAGACAGATTTATTCAATTTGGAAAGGTGGAAGACCTTAGTCAGAATGATCTGATTATACTATTCATAAAGAGGCTGACTCTTCCACATCAGCCCTAATTTTACTTCACATCCTTATAATACCTCCAAGTTCCTTAAAGCTGCTCATAGTTTATAGCCTATTAGATTAAATTAGGATTAGAATTATAAAATGTTGAGATGAAATGATATTGCATTAACAGCTACATTGTAATGAAATTTTATTTTTGACAACTGAGTAAAAAATGGATAAAGTATGGCTAAATACGTATGTGTACTAATAGCTGCTACAATAGAATGGCTATAGTTTGAAAAATCTCTGCATATTTTGATCTGAAAATATATTTTTATATCTGAAAGTATTTTCAGACTTTACTACTGAATTTAGAAATTCAGGAGTATCATTCACCTGCCACAGGATACAAACAACTACTAAACTCCTCTAAAGCACACTATTTAGAGCAAGAAGTCAAAGGGCAGATTAAATTAGAAAAAATATATCAATATCAAAACAAAACATCGGTGGGTTTTGCAGAAGCGACGTGAGATTGCAATAAAGATAAACACTCAGCAGTACTTGCATCTGAACTGCAGCAGCCCATTACAGGATAACAGCACGCATGAGCAGTACTATGTGATGAACATATGTCAATAAAATTCATTGAAGTGTACAGGCCACCAGCATGGAGCTTTGGGAAAAAAAAACAGGTTTGGTTCTCCTTGTTGCTCAGATAGAGCTGGGGATCTCAGAAGGATCATGCTGGAAGGAACTTTGGGAGACCACCTTGGCCAATCCCCTAGTCATGCAGGTTCACCTACAGCATCACGGAGAGGAATATGGCCCCATCCTATTTACACCCTCCCTTCAGATATTTACACGCATTAATAAGGAAAACCTTAGTAAGAATGATCTGACTATACTATTCATAAAGAGGCTGACTCTTCCACATCAGCCCTAATTTTACTTCACATCCTTATAAACTTATCCTCAGTCTTCTTCACAATCTTCTCTACATGGCCAACCTGTCACTGTCAGCAATGGGGATATTCTACCCAAGGTGCAGGACTCTGCATTTCCCTTTTCTTCTGTTAAAATGCTCATTTGCTTCTTAAGATTTCAAGAAGTAGCAGAGAGTAATCAATCCAAACACCATCCAGTTGGAGGATAGTGTTTAATGAAATCATCCTTTCACTATTATTATTCGTGTGTTTGTTGCAAATTTTAAGTTTTGTAAGGTGCTAGTACATATTTATTCAATAAAAACATAATCCTGAATATGCAAATGAAATGGATAAATAGTGGAAGACTGGTGAGGAGACAGAACATATGCAATACCCCAGACTGTAATATATTAGTTTGTTCTAAACCCTACTCTAAACCTTGCCACATGCTGATGCTCTGTGGTGCCTTGATCACCTTGGGTTCCCCTTGAGACTCAGAGATTCCAAGGTAACAAACATCACGACAGTGTCTTCTACCTCCGCATGCTCCAAGTATCAGTTACCGCCATTATCATTAGATAAAATTAAATTACAAGGATTTCTTCTTGCAGTATTTAGATGATATTCTAAGAAACAAAGAGTCTTTGAAGATTAGTACCTGATTCTAGACTACTCAGCCCACATAATGTTTCTCTAAGTTGGACTTTGAAAGTAAACTACTAAATTAGTAATCATAATGCAATGAGATTTAATGGTGCATGGATTGTAAATTGTTTGCACTTTAAGTCCAAGACAACCATATTATTCTGTATGTACATATGTAACACAAAGACATTTTTACATAATTATTACATAAGATTTACTCATGAAATAATCTTGGGTTTAAGCAAGATCAACACTTTTCTGATTTGAAGAGGTAGCTATAGCATTCTCCGTAGTTCTGAGCAAGAGCTCAGATATTAAGACAAGAGTTAATCACAATCTCTTCTAAAGCATAAAACTACCTTCTTTAATTATTACACTGAGGGTTTTGTAATTCAACAATATAGTCCTACTAATAATTCTGTCTGGAGGAAATTTGCATGTTTTAAATTGGAGACATTTTAAAATGCCACAGTTACATCCGATTCTATGAGAAAGTGCTTTTTTAGATTTATTTCAGCTTCTATCAGGTGGCATTATTTTTCCAATAGTTTCTAACTCTATATATCTCACTTGAAGCTGCTATGTCCAACCTATAATTATTTTCTTCTAATTAGAGTAATTCATTGTTAATTATTCAAAACGATTCTTCTTCAAAATCAAGCCCATTTCTTGCCATGGCACTTCTAAAATGTACAATACAAATAAAATATTCCTCGATGCAAATTTTTGCAATAAAAGAATGCCTATTTTGCTTTCAGAAAATAGCATTAAAATCCTTTTATAGCAGTAAAGATTCTGTTAACATGAAAATCACAGACAAAATTCTTTGCTATGATGGAAACGTATTTCCTTTTGTACTTACTCCAGGCATGTGGTGTCCTGCATAGGATCACTGCCTTTAACTCTTAATGAATATTTTAATGCACAGGCAAGAGTCATTCTTTGCACATTGCTCTAGATTTGTTAGAAATCTTCAGATTTGTTGGAAAGCTCTAATCTAAAGCATCAAGGAATACCCTGTGACATCAGAAACACTGCAAGAACTCTGACTCCTTTACAATCGTGTGCAAGACTGCAAGTCCTGATCAACCTTACTCAACTGTAGCTTTGATTATTTGTACTAGGTATAAAGTTAATTTGAGATATTCTCTTAGAAATAAAGCTTCACCTTACACGATATCCTAAGTCACATTTGAAGTGTTACTGGTAGACCAGAAGAGTTATTCACCCCTTCCACAAGGGTTCCTACCCACTTCCTTTAAAAATACACTCATGAATGGGCCACAATCATTTCTTCAGTTGGTGAGAGACGGTGGCCCTTGGTTAATGTGCAAAATACTGATTGCTTTTTTCACGGCTAAATCCATCAGACAACATGGCCTAAAACTAGCAAGAGTGTAAGGGGCTCTGTCCTGCAGCTTTTACAAAAATAAATATTTGATTCAAATATACTCCAGTATATAGTCTTCTATAAATATAAAAGAATCTTGCCACCTATATCAAGATATTAAATTAAGCATTTATATAATATGCTTGTTTGAAAGAACAGTTTCAGGCTGCATTCCTGCAAGCTATTTTTGAGACTATGTGGCAAAACAGGCTAATCTGCATGACCGAAGCTAAACTTGTTGAAAAACATTTAAAACAGGGATACTCAAAGCAGAAGATAGAAACTGCAAAATGGCATTTGTGTTGCATTTGATAAGAGAACTCTGCTGAGGATTTTTTTGACAAACTGAATATTTTATCACATCAGTTCCAAAATACAGAAGCAGCAGGCTCTGTGGCATTTTTGATTTTGTATTTCTACTTCTTTTACACTTCATTTGACTTCTGCCCCCGAAAGAAGCTCAAATTAATTATAAAGATTCAAATTTCAGTAATAGATGTATACCGGGCATATATTGCATGCATGTATTTCTAGAGCACCTCAGTGGCTTCAATGGAAAAGAAGGTGGTTTCCATTTTTCTTTTTTAATCTCATTTGTTTTCTCTAGAAAGATGATGCCATAAGGAAAAAAAAATAAATAACTTGTTAGTTCACTGCCATCAGGGTTGAATTCAAGGATCCACAGTCTGGTTTTCTGAAAGTATTACTGGAGTTTATTCTTTCTTTTCCCAAAGCTGAAAGGGAGTATGTAAAAATTCCCTTATAAGCACATATAAACCAAAGCCCTATATTAACAAAAGACTTAAGAAAACCAGCCTATATTATTATCTAGTTAGAAAGTGCCTGCATTGTCAAAGTTTATTTATGACTGCACAATAAAGCACGGTGATAAGGCAGTCCTACACATTTTCAAGATGTACTATGTATTAAGAAACACAGCCAATCTCTTATCCCCAAATTGCAGAAACTCTGTTCCTAGTTTTCTTGTATGTTGCTACATGGACCTGTGTTATTCAGCATATAGAAATGTTACCAAGTCATGTGAGAACATGTAGGAAAACAGAATTCAACATCTCTTTTTAGTAGAGCAAACAAAGCTTTTACGGCATTTTCCCGGCAGAAATACAATTTGTTTGTCCTGAGAAGCTATCCACACAGCAACACAACAATGTGGAATGGATGTCCCTCTATTTGACATTATAAGGACTGACAAATATTTCTTGATCTATAACAGAACTTACATGAAAACAGTAATAGCAAAAGATAAAATGGCCCTTATTTTACCACGGTAGTATTATCCGTATTACATTTTCCTCACAAGTCTGAAGCACAGATGAAAGCAAGGACTTGTAATTCCTATATCCTGTCCTGGAAATCTGCCTACATACTTATGCATACACAAATAATGCGCATGCCTGTCCTCAAATCTGGCCCTAAATCATTATAAAAATCTACTGCACTTAGACACTTCAGGCAACCTCTTTCTGTGAGATGTAGTGCCTCATATTCCTTCAGCCTACAAGATGCTTGTCTTATTTTTTTTCCAGTGTTAAGATTCTTGGTAACTATGCATAACTTTCCCTCAAGATATCTTACACACATAGCATGTTTTAAATTGAGTTGTTAGTGCTGCTTTTGTTACTGGAGACCAACTCTTAGAGAGCAGGAAACAGTTCACTTTGCAAAGAGTTTGCTCACTTTAATTCATTCCTCAATATTTATTATCTGTAAATGTCCATTACTATGCCTACATCTTTGCCTCGTACCTCCTACAGATCTCAAGTGCTCTGGGCTCATTACTGGAACATTACTGGAGACTAGGCGATGATCTTCACTAGAGGCAAAACAAACCTCAGCTACAGAAAAGCTGGTTATTCTCTAACACTTTCACCACATTGAAGCAGTATTTCTATATAACATGGCCTCCTTTGCCCTTATTCCACAAGATCTTATTCCTGGTGGTCTTGCTCAACCTTCCTCAGCCCTGCAATCTTCTCATATAGTCTGTAGGTCCTGAAGTCTTTCACCTTACACTGGCCTCTGGTAATGTTTTGTACCTTACCTTTCCATTAAATACACTCCTTAGCTCTAGCAGGTTCCTCACACCTGACTTGCATGTTGCTCAGACTCTTGTCTCAACAGGACATAATCATGATAGATTATCATGAAATCAGAAAAGTTTCACTCTAAATCAGATTCAGCTCCCAGTGCAAAATGAAGAAAACCTCTCAACAATCCCTAAGAAGATACAGTGCCCAAGTAAGAAAAAGCAGAACTAGCAATAGCTACTGGTTCCTCTTTACCCTCCACAAAAGCCTCCAACAGCTAAAAATGTACCAAGCTCAGAGATAGACCACACTTAATTTAAAGAAAGAGAAGCTTATGGAGGAGCTAGCATTCACCTACATGCCTTCATGTGGAATTTGTCTATTTAAGGACATTGGTTGAATTATGAAGTCTTTCACTGATGTGGGTATGAAACTTAGCATCAATAATGAAACATCCTGTGATATTTATGTGGTTCAATCAGTATTTTGGCTTTGTTTTACCATTTGTTTGGTTGTTTTGTCCATTTGTTTTTTGCAGGGAAATTATTAAGGCAGGACAGTTTCCTGATGGAGTCTGTCACATCACTGGCATTGAGCGAGAAGTATAGATATAGGAAGGATGACAGTGGTGGAAGCTCCTGAAACTGGCACTGTTTGTGAAAGAATTGTCAAAAGAATCATGATTTCAGGCCT
Organism: Nothoprocta perdicaria; assembly: GCF_003342845.1. Taxonomy (NCBI): domain Eukaryota; kingdom Metazoa; phylum Chordata; class Aves; order Tinamiformes; family Tinamidae; genus Nothoprocta; species Nothoprocta perdicaria. The sequence goes on from NW_020455588.1 coordinate 1,146,474, forward strand.
ACAAAAAAAATTATTGTATGTGGTTAGCAATATCCACAGTAAATACATTTCACAAACCTACTTTCAGGCCTGCTTTCTATGCTGCTAATTTTTAAAAGTACGAATTTACAGGGTCAATAGCCAAAAGTGGACAAGGAGACAAATTGGAGAACATCTTAACCAGCTTCTCTTTGCTGTCGGATAACCATTAATTCCCACAGTTTCTTTCATAGTCATAGGCAGACATGTTAGTGCTAATTTTCAGCTACCTGAAAATACCTCTCCAGAGATGTGTTTTTAAGTGCTTGAGTAGTCATTTGACAACTCGGGAAGAGGTAAATGAATACGGATTAAATTGAGAACTGGGTATCGTCCAAGGGTAAATGAGTCTGGCAGGGAAGCAAAATATTCACAATAAAGGGTTCCATAATGACCCAAGAACAAGCAGGGATACTGGAAACAGAGTAGGGATAGGCCTGGCCCTTTCAAAGTAAAACAATCTGTACTCTGTTCTTACAAGTTGCTGACTATGAGAGAGTAGTTTTAAGGACTTTTTGGGCTTACAACTAAATTTCTAGTTTAGATATATAAAACAGGTCTTGGATTAAAACAGTAGATTTTGACACATGCAAGTATAAATGCAAGTATAAGTATATGTCAAAACATACATTTTATACATATATAAAATGTCTTCTAGAAATTCATTTTAATATACTGTAGTATTAATTTGCTATAATGGACATAAAATTACTGTCCTGCTAAAACCGCCACCATTTTATAGTTCATCATGACAATCTCAGATACCACGCCCAAATTTTATGACAGAGAACAGCATCACCCTCTGTAAACCATAACAAATACCTTAACAAGATTAATACTTAAATCTACCAAATCAATTAGCTATTGATGGCTAGCAATCAGAGATACTAGCTTTCCAGATAGTATTGATGATGAGGAGGAAATCTCACACTGACATTCTGACACAGCTGCTCTTGGGAAATTACTTCCCTTACTTCCACAAAACGGCCTTCACCTACCTGATAGGTCATTGGCATCGCTAATCCCTACAGTCCAGAGTTGTCACTTGTTATACCAGTCGTTGCCATCTGAGCTATCTGAGCAATATGGAAAAGAAATAGTCAAACTAAATGATGTTGGTAAAATAAAGAAATGAAAACATGAGCTCAGTTCCACGTAGGAACTGAAAAATAGCCATCTCTATCTGCACCCTTGAGTAAGGATCCAATGTCAAAGATTCACATGGCTCTGAAAGACCATTTGAGATCAATGAAAACTACAAAAGTTCTGGACCATCATATCTTCAGCAACTACTGAAATAAATTGATATATGATAACTTTTAGTATTATTTGGAATCTTTGTATTAATGCACTGTATTTTCTATTACGGCAAAGTGCTATGATGCATTTAAAAAAAGCCATTATATCAAATGCTTTTTGAGACGGATAGGCATAATCAACCAAACTTTTTAAAAAAACAGATTTAGATGGAATTCAGGAGCTCCATATACCCCAAAACACGATGTCATTCATTTTCATGGCAACCGATAATGTTACACTGTGTTCAATACAATCAGACCAACCTGCAGTCTCCAATTTTTGAGGTTTGCATGACAAGCTTAGAAAAAATAATATATTTCATAATATATCTTCAGATGTCCCTTCCAACCTGAACTATCCTGTGATAGATCTTACAATCGTGGGAATTGCAGCAGCTATGACTGGCTGACTGTTGCTTGTTGCCTTATATATGTGTTTTACTTTTTTCTACCATAAACCTTCCACATAGATCATTCTAAGCTCAGTAAGAACTGTGCCAGAAGAGACATGTTCCTATGCTAACAACATTCATTCTCAAGCACTTGCAATGGTGTTCTCATTTGTACCATATTAATTAACCCATATTCTGGATTCTGACTCCATGTGGTGGGTTCGAGAGATGAGGGAATCACATCCTTTATCAAAGGTTAGGACTGTGTTTTGAGATATTGGTGCTTAATCCCTTAGAAGGAAGTTACTGCACAACTGACAGCTAAAACCGTTAGCGGTCTGCAAAACATATGAACAAAAACTAATGCACCCTCCAGTATAATTTCTATATACAGTTTCTATTGTAACAGTAATTTTATATTTAAGGAAAATTATATCATCAACAAGTAGTATTCTGAGTGACTTTTAAAACAGCACTGCCATTCCATGTATTTCAGTAACATCAGAATAATGTTCTTGACTTCATAAAGGTATGCTATTTTTACATACATCTTATAGTAAAATGACTAATTATGTGTAAGACTGAGTTCCAAATGTTGCAAAAATTAAATTTAAAGATCTACTGCAATCTCTGTTTCATACTGAATTCGTTTGTATAAATGAATTTTATAAAATTTGGCATCTAGCTTTGAGAAAGAAAACAAGAGGCAGAAAAACACTATTTTCATAAAAGAAACAAAATAATATGGACAAATGTTACATATTCTTTGACTTTTTAATCAACAGAATTGGTGTACCTATTTCTTAGGGAAAATACAATTGCTTAAATTGTCTTTTATATTTACAACTACTTACTTTGCTAAAAATAAAAGTCATAAAAAATATCTTGAATATTGACTTACATTTCAGAACCAACCTGCAAGTTGCAGAACCTTTAGCTATGTTCCATTTAGCACATTTAATAGAGGTAAAAGCTCACAAGTGATGATATAAAGGATAATTTACGCTTGCAATGCATTTTTGTCCAATTAATAGATTGCCTGTGTGTTGCATATTTTGCATGACAAAAGAGCAGAATATTAAACTGCCATTCATAATGAAAATGCACTTTGCAAATTAAAAGTGCCGAAACAGAAATTTTTCACCCTGTTTAGGAAATAAACAGTCCTTAACCAATTAAACTGCATTGTAATAATTCTATGATTTATTGCAAGTTGTTTAACTTTCAAAACTTGGCTAACCCATATTAAGGTCACAATCCATCATGTCTTGCTTGGAAAGCCAGCAAATAATGGCTGTTGTATTAGCTGCTTTTGATGATAGTATGAAAGAAGTATTAGCACTTGTCAACAAAACTGCTTACAACATAACATTAGCATGCATGGGCTGCTGTACCTATTTATTATTCTGGCAGCTTCACACATATTGTTACAAGCTTATAAAACATTTTGTCGGGTGGAAACCGAATGTACACTGTTTGGTTTTCTGATAGACTGGCAGCATAAATGTCTGGGCTGACTTAGTTTAGTTTAAGTGTAAATAGAGACACAAATTCTTCAACCTGTTCTCTTATTGATACTGAAAAGTGCTGAATTATTCAGCATCCAACTCTTCTGTTTGTGTCTATCACAGTTATCAATTACCCATCAGTCTGCTTGTCAAAACAAAATGGATTAATCTGGCTGAAAACAAGACAAATAAGTGGATACTATAACAGGGGTGCAGGGTTGCCAAACTGTCAAAGGGAAATCCAGGCAATGACATTTGCCGTCAAAAGTCGGATATCTGGCTTAAGTGAGCAAATGATTCCCCTTTACGAGCCAAGAATGCACTTAGCTTACCGTAAGTAAATTAATCTGCCTACTTTGCCTACTAATGCATTAGCAACAGTGATAGAAGACACTGCAATTTTGTACTTATTGCTCATTTGCCTTTGTGATCTAACGCTTTGTCTATAAGCTGGTTCTTAAGCATAAATACACACATAGTGTTGTTTTATTTTTTACAAATTAGAAGAGATCTACTTGGAGAATAAATGAACTTCTCAGTGTAGTCACTTGTGTTAGTTTGATCCATTGTATATATCAACTGACGAGAGAGCAAAACTCTGGGCAGCTGCTTTGTGCAAGCAACTCAACTTCTCTTAGGTCTAACCTTTGCTTTCTGTCCCTATCATTAAAATTTTGCTCAGCAGGCTCTTCAAGTTCATCTACCACTACTGCTAAAACATATATGCAAATGATTCCATTTGTATTTGTAAGACAAGAAAGAGAAAATGTGGTTCCCAATTTGGTGGAGATGTGTTTGGCACCAACTGTGTCACATCTTGGAATCCTATCAGAGGTTTCTGCTTTATTTGCTTCTCTGCCTTTTTTTTTTTTTTTTTTTTTTTTCTTTTTTAAGCTCTCTGCAATTGTGGGGAGCTTAAGATAAGTCAATTTTTTGAACTATTTAGTGCGGTAAAAGCTCTTTTATTTTACATATTTCACACTTACGTGAATAAGATTTTTGAATCTTATCCATTAAACTATTTCAGCTCCTATGTACAAACATATATCTTTAGGCATCATGTTGTAGAGTTTAAAACAGAGGGGAAAAAAATCAGCAAACTTTCTCTAGAAGATGCAAAAGGACATTGAGAAAGCAGATTTATAAAATCTTGGACAAAATTTACTTTCTGTGAAACAGTTTGACAGACTGTTCATACATTCCTACACCAATTATTGCAATTCCTTATAAGTTAAAAAACGGTCAAGAGTATTACAAGGTTAATAAAATAATTTCTGTTCTTCCAATAAGAGTTCACTTAATTGCAAAACAGAGAGAGCAATTAGCACAGAAATTCTGAAGTCAATGTCCCAACTTGGTTGGCCCACCACTGACCTCTCTGAATTTCTAAAAACAAACTGAAACCCTCTTTACTTCACATAATTTCAGTGAAACAGAGAAATTTAGCTTCGTATTAAGCATAAACTGTATACAGCTGGCTCTGTTAACCACTTGATATTAAGCATCAGGATTTACTGACAGATATTTAACAGTCAAGAAAAATTTGCACTGGATCTGCTAGTTATAAAAGTTATTCAGACTGTATAATTCAGCATCGCTAGACATCTGCTCACTTCTTTGACTTTTAATAACTCTAAGACTGTACTGTCAGGATTGATAAAGAATATATATATTCTAATATAACTTGTTCTTTATTCAGAGATATGCTCATTGTAATCAGTGAATTTTTTGTGAAATTAGTGTCAAGTTCATGTCTAGTGTAACTCTTCATCACTTCTATGTGAAACAGTATAGAGAGTTCTCAGAAATTTTTCAGAAAGACCTTACAGTTCCAACCAGGTAACATAATATAAACCTACCCATGACTTATTTCTTGACAGAACTGTTCTGTTCTCTAGAAAATTAAGGAATAATTTTTCCCTAACATTGGTGAGAGCAGCTACTATTATTATAAAAGAAGAAATTGGTTGCTTCATGTCAAAGGTTTTAAAAACTAGTGACAGAAATCAATCATTACAATGGAAAGAAAATGAAAGACTGCTTCTCCACTTTGGATATGTCAGAGAATTAATTCACATTTGGTAAGTTTTTCTGGCTTGATTCTAGGAAATGGTACATTTGCTTGTTTGCTCAAATAGTTATCAGTTATGAATATTTGGTCCACTTGAATGCTTGAAATGTACCTATCTTTTCATTCAATTTCCACTGAGTTTCTAAGAGAACAAAAACAAATGCTTTGCTACTATTTAAGTTAGCAAAAAATGGGAAAATAATTATGTGAGCATTATCAATCTATCCTAACAGCTGTCCAGGTCCATCCATTAAACAGTCCATCACAAAAGCATCACTTTTATTATTTCCTAATATCGTTTCCGATTTTAAACATTCTTGAATTCCAGTCTTACCTTCCCTTTTTTCTCCATAGAAAGTCGTATATCTTCTTTGGGTAAGAGGATTCTTCTTTTTCTTTTCTTTTCTTTTCTTTTTCTTTTTTTTTTTTTTTTTGTGGTTGAGACCTAATCACAATAGCGAATGCTGCTCATGAAATGTTATCCATCTAGATGTGTATGCCGAGTAAGGAAAGGGCTACGTCTGCTCACTTTTTTATGCTGCAACTCCGAAAAATTAGCTGAACTAAAATGCAGGGGTGAGAGTACAAAGAGGCAACGGAGGATAGCGAGGTTCCTTCAGCGACAAGGACTTCTAGGTGACAAGGCCACTGCAGCTTGCACAGGCCAGTGGCCTGGCCATGGAGTCCCATGGGTTGGTGAGACAGAAAACAGTTGCACAAGGCAGTGAGATCTGACCAAGCCTCAGCTCCTTAGTGGCATCACCTGAGAAGTAAATATATACCACAGTGGTTGCGGGCAAACCTCAGAACCAGAGGCTGAACCTCAGAATTGGTTCAATGGTTTCTTATAATGAGTGTGAAAATGTAAACTAAGACTGTACTTTGTTGCAGTCACGCAATTAAAAAGAACTACCCCGAATTTAAAACAGCTTGATATCAAGCATGTTATCAAGTAGATTTCATAGAATCATAGAATGTCGAAGGTTGGAAGGGACCTCAGAGGTCATCGAGTCCAACCCCCCTGCTCACGCAGGGTCACCTAGAGCACGTGGCACAGGGCTGCATCCAAGCGGGTTTTAAAGATCTCCAAAGAAGGAGACTCCAC
>NW_020455588.1:1153125-1263041 GCF_003342845.1 Nothoprocta perdicaria
GTAGCCCTGCGCTGGACTCTCTCCAGCAGCTCCACATCCCTCTTGTACTGGGGAGTCCAGAACTGGACGCAGTACTCCAGATGTGGCCTCACCAGGGCTGAGTAGAGGGGGATGATCACCTCCCTCGACCTGCTGGAGATGCTCTTCTTAATGCATCCCAGGATCCCGTTGGCCTTCTTGGTCACTAGGGCACACTGCTGCCTCATGGTCAACTTGTGGTCCACCATGACACCCAGGTCCCTCTCTGCGGAGCGGGACACCCAGGTCCCTCTCTGTCAAATCTGACATCATTAGACTGACCATTCAGATATGGCAAACTTATATTTTGACATTTTTAGCAAGTTGGTACCAAAATAAAGAAGGGCATTCATGCTGTTTATCATGAGATTTCAGAGGAATATTCTGAGCCTGAGAGATGAAACAAAACAGAAAACTGAGGTATTCTCAAAGCTATATGCAGAACTAAAAGGGCAGGGATGTTGCTAAAAAAAACTTTCAAAATACCTAGACAGAAACTTTTATCATCCATTTCTGAAAAACTAAGCAAAATTCATTTAGGACAGATTATGTTATCTTGCTACAGCTTTAATTTTTAGTTAAGATCTAGGTTCCTCAGACAATTAAATTAATTATGTATAAAGTAGTGGTGTTCGATTTAAAAAAAAATCTAAAATCCTGACAGTTTCAAACTGAAAGATATTACAGTGCATAGGCATTATACTATTACAAACCTAACTGGCTAGGAAAAGGTTGACGTTATTTGGGTGCCCAAAATAACTGGTCCCCATTACAAATCTGCTTGTTTCAAAATTTTAAATTGTTTTGTTTAAAGCTGCAGGTGAGCTGGATAATATTTGTGGAACCACAAGGTCAGATAACATTTGTAAGTGCATGTTTTATAGGAGTCTTACGTGTTTTTCCCAAGTTAATCTTAAACATTAAAAAAACAAAACAAACAAAACAAAACAAAACAAAACAAAATTCACCTATATTAAGAAAAAGGAAAAAGCATATCCTGAAATGGCGCATATGAATGGTGCTTTATCGTAATTCGGTCAATGCATTTCTGCCAGATCTTCAGACAGTTGCATTCTTTCCTGAATTATCCATAAAGAGAGAACAATGAAGGGATTTCCCCCAAATATGAGGGCTTAGGCCCTTTTCCATGCCGAAAACAGTTTTTTTCTCACTCTTCAGAGTTCACTGGAAAATAAACTCTGGAGAAGGGTCTAAAGAACCCTTTCTCACATCTTTGGCATGTTACAATGGATAAAGGCAAGGCTTTGGTTAAACAAATCACATTCAGAATTGCAATGACACCAAAAACATGCACACTGAAAATCACTCAAAAAAAAAAAAAAAAAAATCAGACCAAATCGCTAGTTTTATAACAAGCCAAGAGAGGCTTTGTGGAAATGTTGCTAAATAAATTTCTCTTTCAATAAAGAGAAAAAAAAATCCACTTCAAAAACTTTTTTTGTTTTAAATTGCTTCAAGATGGATCTTTGGGGTTCCTTTCATTAGAAGCCCACACAGCTTTTAGCACTGGGGATTACACTGAGTCAGAGTCACAAGGCTCTGGGACCGCATCTTAGTTAACCTCATGGTGAAGGTCTACACTCTCCTACTCATGCTTTTGACTTTAAATGCTTTATTTTGAGCTGCTTTCTTGGCCAAGAGTGAAAACAAATACCAATGTATCTAATTCTCACTAACTTTTTGAGAATGAAGCGTCTGTGATAACATCATCTTTATGAGTAACTTGCTTTCAGAAAACACCTACGGGTATTCAGTAGTAGAAGATCTGTCTACTTTTGATAACAGTGTTGCACTTAACATCATGGAAACACTCCAAGCTTGTCTCAAAATGTCACAAAGAGCTACTGAGAAAAAAAACATCACTGAAATGAACAGCAAGTTGAAAATTGCATTCGTTGATCAAAATGAAAAACACTGATAACAATCATCATTAACGTGAACAGCTGACATGGAGCTTCATAGTTTCTATTGAAAACATAATGGGAAAGGTTCTTTAAGCAAAAGTTAAGCCCTTCTCAAGAAAAATATCTTTCTCACTGAGATTTCTGTCTTTTTAAGTGAAAATGGGAATAAAATCCCACTTCATTATTTAGGTTTAATTCAATTTTAGGACAGTTTAACAATAATCTAAGCTTATCTGAGCTGCTCCCACCTCTTAGAGAGTTGTGAATTGAATGCCTCTTATCTTCCATTTTCTTAAGTGGGGCCAATTATTTTCCTTCTACCCTCTCTTTGAGTTAGTCAGATGGGAGATTGAAGTGTAATATTTCTGAAATGACCCAAATGAAATATTTCCATTTGGGTCCCTTTAAAGATCAGTGCAAAGAGAAGAACTCTATACTCAACTGTTCTTAAAATGTTTCTAAATGGAAATTCGTCTAAACCTCCTTTTTTTTTTTTAATACAACATTTTTTTTCTTAGTTTGCATTAAAAAATAAAATATCTTAATATCTATATCTATAAAATATCTAAAATATCTGTACCAACATGGATCCACAAGATTATGTTTTGTAGTATTTTGATGCATCAGGACACTTTGATTTTGATAAATCTACATTCTGGAAACTGATTCTTACTTGACTCTTCTTATTTTTGTTCTACAATTATCCCCAATCCCCTATGTTAAAATTATGATATTTTAGAGAAAATAAAAAACAATCCATACAAACATTACAAACTTCTTTGGTTCTTCTGGATCCTTGTGGGAGGGTACAGTTTTTATAGATTATGGTAATCATAGCTGAAAAAAAGTAGACTTTTAAATCTCTCCAAGCTTCCATAAATAATACGGAAAATAGAAGTTTGTTCAGAATATATCAGTAAAGTTTTTTCTTGATGCTGTCACCACATAATCATTCTCAATAGGGAGGCACATTAAGAAGTCAGAAAATCTTTTGCCCATTTTAAACTGTACTTTTCTTCTCATGCTCATATGTTGAAAAAAAAGTCAGAGTGAGTTTAGCAATATTACATTCATAATTTTATATATTAAGCTTAATTTAAAAAATATACTTTACAACGGATTACTGGATATATTTACCTAGCTTTGATTTTTTTTCCATATCTTAACTTGTCCTTAAAAAGTAAAGGAAAGCAAACCGGAGCAAAATCCCCTTTTTCTTTATCCAAGTTAAGTTAGAATCATACTGAAATCAAGAGTATGATTATAGAGCACTTATTCATATGTCAACTAGATTTAAAAGAGCATAAGTGTCAACAAAAAAACTAGTTATATTGTGCTGGAATTTAGTAAGAAATACAAAACCTACAGAAGAATCTGAACAAGGACAGCAACCCTACCCTAGTGCTGCTGGGACAATGATGCTATAAGTGGCTAATTGAAATAGTGTAAAAATAGCTTACGTGGTATGTAAAAATACTCCTATAGGAACGCTACTTTGGGATTAGAAAGGTAAATTAGTTAAATCATATATTGGAAATATACACAGTAATTTGACTGCATTGAAGCAACTATGAATTAAAATTTGAGAGAAAACATAAAAGGGTATGGAGAGGTGACCACCATGACAATCGCTAGGGAAGGGTAGTGTGCAAAGCTCTAGTCTGTGCAGGAAGTGTATCTTAGAAGATATGGGGAAGAGGAGTTTCTTTGGGAAACACTTTGTCAGGTACCATAGAAAAAGGGAAGGCTAAATGGAAGACACAAAACCAAATGGATGGGTATGTGTTGTAATATTGACACATAACCATCCATGTGGTTTTGTGTCAATCCCTTCCATGAAATACTTCATCCAGTCTCACCTAATTAGTGAATGGTACAAAGCTGCTTTTTACCTGTCCCATATGTGTCTATCCTATTAAAATGTATATGTCTGAAGTCAAAAGCTTTGTATCCTTCCAAGATCTACCTTGCTAACGAAGATGCTATGATCTTCAGGCTAACTATATGTTGTATAGAAATGTATTTTAAATTATCCATCTTTCCATTTCCCTTTCTTTTTATGGTGAAAATAGAAGCTCTGACTATACTCTCTCTAGGTTAGTAGTTTACATATATGACACGCGATTATGTAGTGCTTTTAGGTATAATACAAACTCTCTAACCTTGCATCACTCTTCTCTGAACTCCCACCATTCCACCATATCCATGGGAGAGGAGTACCCATCACGGCACATACTATTCCAAATGAGACAAGACTTCTGGAATGATTCCTTTTTTTCTTTTTTCTTTCTTATTTTTTTAATATAACCTAATCCTTGTTTGATAGCAACCTCATATTAACAGAAATTTTCATTCTTCTTCTAGATCAATATTGCTAATACTGTACAACAAGAAATACATGATGCGTCACATTTTTCTCTCCCTTTACTTTGCATTTCATCTGACCTCCCATTCATTTAACTTGTCTGGTCCCTGGTATCCTGATTCCTTCTTGGACTTGATTAACTTGAAAAAAGACAAAACAAACAAACCCCCCAGATCCTCAAGAACAAACCAAAACCAAAGTCAAGCTAATCAACATCAGGTAAACAGCGAGATGATCTGAATGTGTTAGCATGAATATCTTGTAATCAAAGGATCCTCTGCGTTTGGAGACACACTACCAAATATAATAAATGGCTATTAATTCCTGTGAAAATGGAAACCGCAATACACTAGTTTTGTGGCCACTGCCACGGTGTCTTTAAACTATTTTTAAAAGCAACTGGATCTGCATCAAGTCCACTTAATCAGCTGGATCCTAGCACTAGATACCTTTTAAACTTAATTAAAATATAATGAAAAAGCACATAGCGGGATATTTCCTGCCATCATTTTACAAAGTCAGCTTATAATCTTCCACACTGGACTAGAACGAACACTAATGCAGAATAAGATTCATTTCAGCTGTTTCTCTTTAAGAATTATGAAGTGCAATTGCTAAAAAAAAAGTAGACAGTTCAGAACATACAGTTCTCTTCACATTGTAATAATTTTCTATACGTAAAAATTATTATGCACATTAGCTTTTATTAATTAAAAAAAAAGTCAACATAAAACAAATAGATAATGACAGTAAAGGCCACAGACCGGCTTCCTCACAGCCAGCACAAAGAAACTCGTGTTTACTTGTGAATTAACTTATAGTCCATTAAAAACTCAAAATCCTTCTCAATTTTAAATGCCACAACAGGACACTGCTACAATTTCAAACATTTCCCTTATGGTTCTTTCAGACTTTTATATTCTGACAGCTTCAATACTTTATTCAGACTAACTCTCTGCTCATGACTTCACAGGCCCACTTAATATCTAGGATTAACAAAATAAACACAAACCTCAGCCGACCGAGGACGTTCAAAATATCAAAAGCGATACGCTGCGCAAGCTAAACAGGGGCATATTTGCAATTTAAAGCATAATTCATCATAATGAAAATGTAAAGCAGTAGTTCTGCTTTATTTGGTCTGGCAGGTTAGGAATCCCTGTGAAGCTACACGGAAGCAACGCGGAGATTAATAATTCAATTTGGTTCGGGCCCGTGCAAGTGGGGCAGAGCGCGCTTTTATTCCGCAGCCAGCTGCTGACCCTAACGGGGACGAACCAATTAGACATCGCTGTTTAATTGTGGGGTGACCCACTGCAAACTCGCGAGGAATTTTCATCACAAACGCAACTCGAGGGCCTGAAAGAAACTCCCGCTCTCCATCCTCCTGGCGGAGAGCGCCGGCTTGAGAGACGCACACAAAGGAGCGCGCGCGGCAAACGGGAAAAAATCGCAGATCCTTCTGGGCTGCGCGCTGCGAAAGAACATCTTAATATAATGAGCCTTTTTTCGACATCCCTCGGCGCGGCGTCAGCCCGCTCAGATAACCCCACACAAAGCAAATACCGTGCGTCTGAAGTTACATTTGCTCCTTGTTATCACAACTTATGCCACTTAATTCATTATTCAACGACTTCACTTTCTTGTTTATTAGATGCAAGGTAGCCGCTCATCCCTAAAGGCCATGTATGCAAAAGACTGCTTGTAATCCTGTCACTTCAAACCTCTCTAGGCTTTTACATTGCTCCAGGAATTAGGAAGAAAGAAGCAAACAATTTAGATTTATTCACGCTGATATTAAACCTGGATATGATAAAGGAAGGAAGAGAAACCTACCAGAGCTGACTTAAAATCTATTGGCACAGACCCACAGAATGGGCTAGTGCCTGGGTTTGTGAGAGCTTGCACATTCATTCCTGTAGCATGACAAACACCCCACTCTATACCTTACATCCTAAAAGCTCTGATTTTATATATATATATATATATATACACACACACACACGTATATACACTATATATATACACATATGTGTGTGTGTATATATATATATTTGTTTCTCAAATTCATTGCTTCCACTGCAAGGCATCGCGGTGTCTTTCCTCAAGCGCCTTTGCTACGTTCAGCCTACAACCACTACCAAAATCATCCGCTCAAGAGCTCGCTGTTTGTACTGAGCATATGAAAATCAGTAACCAAATGCCACGCGTATCAAAATCTACCCTGATTTAAAAAGCCTTCACTATATAATGGACTTAAAGGCATATTGCCACTGATTTTGGTATCTCATCTAACGCATGTTCTCCAATGTTTTTAAATTGGATTTTTTCTAATAATTTGTTAAAGATATTTAAGAGCATAAAGAGCTTCAACTCTTTTCACACTGCAGTAACAGTCATCGAGATGTTTCAATTTTACTCTGTAACCTTATGCTGTTAGAATCATTAAAATGCAAATGAATTACTGAATTAAACACACTTTCAGTACACATTAGCACAATTAATATTGTATAAAATTATCTGCATAATTATACACACTAACGTTTATATAAGGCATTGTAAAAAGCCACAAATCAGAAACTGGATGTAAAACTGCTAAGTACTGTGGAATAGACTTCTACATATGAAAATGTAATTGGTAGTTTAATGCTAACACTCTGCTGGACTGCAAATACATTTGACATTTCACTTATTAAAATGTTAAATAACTCTTCATTTATTTTTCTTAGTGTTAGTACATCAATCTCATGGGGCACAATAATGCACTGTTCCCAAAAGTTCATGGCAATTATTTTCTTGTTATTAATTTTAATGATTAATTTATAATTAGCAACCTAGCATTACATAAATAGGAAGGGCGACAAGAATCATCAAAAAATCCTTGCCAGTTATATATCACAAAACAGGACCGAATACCTCAAAACAGAGCAGCCCTTTAAAGATGGTCACTTATGGATGGAGTGGTTACACTAAAAATTGCTCTTCAACACACTTTTCTAAGGCCAATGTGGAATGGATTATTGCTTTAAAAATACATACATGTATCTTACTAATTATGCCTTTATTAGATAATTCATGTGCTACACCTGTCACAAGTCAGGAGTTGATTCACCTGAGTAATTAACCTTTTCCTCTAGCAAGTAGAGGATGTCTTTTATTCAATTAAACCAAGGCTAGCATAGAAATATTCGTCACAAAATACAATGCAAAAATCAACAGTTTTCTATAAGTCATGAAATAGTGTCACTGGCTAGGCTGTGTACGTGTATTCACACTTTTGTGCTCAAATAATTGTGAAAAATTTGTAGTGAATAATAATGAATGGAAACTTTCTGGTTAACACAGAGTCCTAACTTTATCCTTTATTGTGCAATGTTTGCAATTTTGCACGTAGGAGATTTTAAAAGTCACCCAGTGATTTTTATAGTGCAACCGTATGCTAGATAAAGATATTTAAGCTGTCAGTATAAACTGCTTCTGTTTTCATTTTGCATTTAATTTCAATGCCAGACTCAAGGCATAAATTTTTCATCACCTGCAATGCTATGAATAAAAGATTAAAAAAAGAACTGAGAAGAAATTCTAACACATGCGGTGCATGCAGCACATTGTGCAGACACACTGTGCATAACTAGATGTTTAATTTCTATCACTTTTTCCTACGTCAGGAACACTATTATTTGGGTTAATACATCATGCAGTTAATTTTCAACATTTCAGCTCTGCAGAATTCAAATTTATCCAGCTCTGGACAAATAATCCATTCAACAGACCTGAAATCTACAGCATTTATTGGTAAATTCACGTGGAATTTTCTTAGCATTAAATTGAATATATCTCTTGACATCTAATACTGGCAAGTTAAGTATTATTAAAATATTTCAATGGCACACATTCTAGCTTTACCTCTTGAATGGGCAAATGAATTAATCTCTTCCTAAGTTCAAAGAACCAAGAATTACTAAAATTTCCAAGCTGATTTCAATTCCTCATTAAGGCTCACTTCATATTTTAAGCCGAAGGATGTGATCAATCCCAAGAGGTAAAGTTACGGGACGGAATTTTTATTTAGCACTTAAGAGTGTTTTTAGTAGCACTCTGCATCTTCATTTTTATTTCATTAACACTCAGAGGGCCTTGGATGAAATTCTATTTCTCTCTCTCCAGCAGTGTCTGCTGGAGAGAAAAACGTGTTGTGGAATACACCATTTTTAGCATTAGCATTAGCTTTTTATTTATCAGAAAATATTTGAGATTCATAATTTGACTTTCACATAACAGCAAACTCTCAAGTTCACCACATATCCAGCCCAGTAAAAGCCCAGTAGCAATGTATATACACTAAGCTCTTACTTTTGCACAGTGCACTGAGATATTCTTCATCAAAGGAAAAAATTATTCCATACAATACTTGATCTGAAGGTAATTGTTAGTCAATATGTTTCTTAAAAAAACTTGGAAAGTTTGAACAATAAATGGTTAACATTAAATGAGATCTGAAAGATCTGTGCAAGGCAATACACTGCTATTCCAGACTCCAGCCTTCGCAGACGGGGCTGAGGACTTTCCATCAAAAGGATATACTTAATGACTGAGAGCTGGATAAATGTGATTTAGGGCTCACAGGACTGATAGTAGGATATACAGCATTGCATGAGTGGGGTGCCTGTTTGAATTGCAGCATAGCTGCTAAAAATCATTGCTGCTGAAGAACTTTTAGAAGGGCCACACGTAAGTCGTTGCCAAAAAAAAAAAAAAAAAAAAAAAAAAAAAAAAAAAAAAGATTTTAAAGGCTTTTCCTAAGAATTCAAGCAGATAAAAAAAGAGGAAAATGAGTATGAACACTGAAGTACTTTTGTGTCTGTTGATAAGCCGTGCCTTTATAATGGACTGAAGCATATTGGTGCATTGCATTACATGACATTTGCCCTCATTGTACCCATTTCTAATCACTTTGTACTTTTTCTAAGCAAGCTAAACTACTTCCATCAGCCCAAGCAGGCAACACCCAAACCCAGAATTATGCATTTATTTGTAATGTAGCAACAGCACCAGGAATGATGTGGTTATTCAAAACTCATTTCATAGTTTCTGGCCTCAGCTCTTGAAGACTTTAGCCTTGATCCAGCAAACACCTTGGACAAGTACTCACATTTACTCTGTGCTGCAAGAGTGGGGTTTACTTTTGGGCACCTAGGATTTCTTCTAATTAAATTTAATAAACGACAGTCTAAATCTATAGTGACTTTACCACAGCAGTCAGTGGGCCAATGTGAAAATGTGCCCACCAACATAGGAGTTTAGCTTTTGCTATCACAATGTGTTAACGAACTGTGTAGCACACCAGTTACGCAGTTATGTTACAATCTCCTTTTCACAATCTCTTCTTAAAGTAACTAGAAGTATATGAATAATCTGAGTATGGGAACTATACGTAGAGGAGTACAACTATGGAAATGCAAACACAGAAGGGTTACACTTTAAATGCACTCCCTTAGGAGTGCAGAATTTTAGGAATTAAGGTAAATGCAGAAACAAGTCCAAGGGAATATGAGAATGTCTCCTGTAAAATGCTTCAAAAATCCTCTCTAGCTCTTTACATTGATATTTTAAACCAGTCATAGTTCTAAATGAATTGCAGGGGTAATACATTTTTTTGCATGTCACATCCTTAGAGAAACAGCTTCAGCATATAGTTTTGGGTCATAGGTTCTATCCTAAAAATCACAGGAAAGACTGGAATTCAGGAATGGGAGTAGGAAAGGAAGGTATTGTAATAGGCTTACAAAAAGGGATGTGAACACTTGAAGAAAACATCAGACTCAAGGCACCTTCTATATCTAATCATTTCTCCATCACCCAGACAGATTTCCCCCAAATAAGAAAGCGTATTGTGACTTCTATAGATGTATCTACAGATGAAGTCACCAGGATAATGCCATATTTGACCACTTTTAAACTGCATACACAGCCAACTGACTATATCCAGACAAGATATTCCTTCCTTGGGTTCAGCTACCAACACCACATTCAACATATGCAACCTGCTCAATTTAAAGGTAATGAGGCACTGATGAATTTGCACCATGTGTTGTGTGCAGTTGGCCTTCTCTTGCTAAGGATGTTGAGAAAACGAGTCCATGGTTCCTTTGGTGGTGATTTCATGGCCAAGGGAACATGGCCACGTTGCCTGGCTGACCCCTATCCTGCACTTTACACATTTTGAAATTGCTGTCAACATCCTTCCTCTTTTGAATAGATTCATTTAAGTGTTGCTAACAATTTACTCATGTGAACTAATAAAAAACTTCTCCTTTTAATGAGAATGATGTATAACTTTCCTTCATTCTCTTGCTTGCCCAAGAAAGTCATTTCAAAGCTGCTCAAACAACATTCAGTTCTGAGTTTCGTAAATACGGAATTGGAAAATTTGGAAATTTTAGCCATCTTCTGAGGAGTATTTTAGATTAAAATATTACCCATTTATCTGTTTTAAACTTCAGACTGATGCAGAATATCTGCTTAAAAATAATTACATTGTATTTAATTACAGCATAAGAACTGAAGTCTAGAACTCCAGAGTCCGATAAATCTGTGACCGGTGTTTTCCTCTATTTATATATCAGCTAATCATTCATTTATAGTGAAGATCTACTTTAAAGTTTCTGGGCTAAGTCGGATGAATTTAGCATCTAAATACTTTTCTCATCTGTTCAAATAAGAAATGTTCCCGTCAAATGACGAGAATCTGTCATTTGACTTGAGCTCTTAGAGCGCCCTCATTGAGTTTACTTTGCTCTTCCACAGTTTCTACCTACCCTTAGCTTCAGCTCACATGGCTCACATTTTAAGTCCACCAAAATATTACAGTAAAACAATTCCATTTATAAAACTCCATCCTATCTTAGGTGCTAAGTACCACCTAAGATCACTATGCAGTGATAATTCTAATACATTTTAATATATAATCAGCACTAATTCAACAATATAAAAGTGCAACATAAAGTTGATAAAAATCATTTTTCAGTATTCTGTGTCTGCTTGCCTACCCACAACTCAAAGACTTTCTTTCTTTCATAATACACTATAATATGGTTACAAGTGCATTGAAATTCATCTTGTTAGAATGGTAGTAATATATCCCACCAGGACTACTGTTCCTAGTAGCAATTTAAAATAATTATTGTGAGACTTGATGCTAGACATCAGGTTTGCAATAGAATTACAATGAGGGAAGTGTATTAGAGACAAAACATTGCTGGAAGAAAACTTCATAATGGCGCAATTTGGAACTAAGCCTCAATTTTACAGTAATAGATTCTCTTTATGATGGCACAAAGGAGTAAATGCACTTAGCAAATTTAAATCTATTATTAATCACACTTTGTGGATTGCAGTGCAGAAAGGAGAAAAGAAATTAGCTTTTTAAGTATGTTTCTTATATAAAACAAGTTCTACTATGAAGAACATTTAAAAAAAATCTCCCTGATACAGCTCAGAAATACAGTAAGTCTTCATGCTGAGGAGAATTACAGAAGATCAAAATCTTTCGAAAATAGTTCTGGAAGTCTTCATTTTTGGATTAGAAGATACTCAAGTCAGTGCACTCTACACCATCAGAATATTTTTGCTTAGAGGAGCGAAGTATCCAACAAGACAGAAAAGAAAAAGTAGATCTATATTCAGCCATGCCTGCTTAAGCTAATCACTCTTTGAAGATGGAGAGAGGTATTTGTAACATCCTTGCTTGTATTATATCGCAACTACATTAAAGTAAAGTCTCCACATTTAAGTAGTTCACATCCTTACAGACCATTAAATGTTTTCAAAAAAGTGTTTGACAGAAAATAATGACAAGTATCCCAATACGTATCCTGGCAAGTTTGAAGACAGCAGTGGAAAAAGATATTTCTACCACCATCACTGTGATAAATAATGTGTAGTTTTTATAGCCTACATTATACCTTTACTCCTACCTTAAAAATAACGCATACATTTGGTCCATCTTTTATTTCATGAATCACATTTTCTAAGAAAAAAATATATATCGATATATTAAACTGGCAGGTACAGTTTTTTCCTTGTTATCACCAATCCTTTAAGGAAACACAAGGCTGGCATGAACAGTCCATATGAAAATAAAACTTCTAATTCAGGCATAAATTCAGGCATGTTACACTGAAACACTAGCTTATGAAAGCAAATAGTCACTTTCAAAGTCAGTATTAAATGACAGAATCACAACTAATTGGGCATTTCTTTTACAGTTAATAAATTTGTACATACTAGCTTTGGGAAGTTTAAGTTCACATCAGACTAGTGCGTAACCTGACCATTTAAATTGCTTCCAAAATTACTGTTGGGTAGAGTGAGTATCTTTGGACTTTAACTATTCCAATTCCACTGACTCCCCAAACACTGCTAGCCAGTAAACGTATGCCCACCCCACAACCTGCATATAATAGAAAGTTTACAAAGCTATTTTTAGATGAACTAACTTGGGTAGCAGAAGCTCTATGCTCTCAGCAGCACAAGCTTCATGTGGGCTAATTTACTCGGCTTCAGCGAGGAAAATTAGCCTGTGGGGAGCTTCAAACTGCTCGAGTTAGATGGTTTCTGGTACCTAAGGTACCTCATTTAAAATATCCCTATACTATTTTTTTCTGTCTTGCAGTCTGTAATGTAGACCTGCCTGCACTCAGCCACTCTATGAGACTAAATCAAGAAATGGTGCTAAGTCAACGGCTTAACATGACTGAGCACATAATACCCCATTCCTCTCCCATCATTTTCCCAGGGATGTTGCACACTCACTGAAGCAGAAGATCATAACAAGGCCTGCAGAATATTACACGCGATAACATTATGAACCAAAGTTCAATTAGGCAAAATGGCTTTCTAAAAGAGAAAAGCTGAAGAGATGGCAGGCAAGCCCATTTTGTTCCTACTTCCATCTGCAAAAGGAAATGCTACTAAATGAAAATAGAGAATAAACTACTTGATCTTTACCCATTACCTGGAAAAGGTGATATAGCATTACCTGCTTTTATAATTGTATGCCAAGTATTGAGACAGCTCATTCTACCAGAATCAAGAAAAATCTTCACTGTCATTTTTTAAAAGGTAAAATTTTAAAGTCATCGGTAAAAAGAGTTTGAAATATGATTCATGCATCTCTGAAGAATTAAAAAAAAAATACATGAATAAAAGGGAGGAAAATTTCACATGCTGAAAATATCTTTAGGTAACTTCATGTCTTTGTGGAGTCTCACTCAAGCCATGATTGTTTTAGATGCTGTTGGTTGTCATTATGTATTTTCAGAGCCACACCTCATTTAAAACAGTCTATACAAAGATATTTGGGGATCTGAGGTATTCCAAAACTGCTCTCTTCACTATCTTTTCCTCCTTACGCCAATGTATCAATATCATATGATCATTTCCTTAAGAAAACAAGACAAAAACAATTCCTTAAATATCTGCCACTTACCATGTCTAAAGAAGCAATTTCTTAAAAAAGCACGTATGGTTAGAACTAATATACTAATTCCTCATGATGATGACATAATATGTATCTGATATAACTTGCTGAGACTCAGTAAGAACTCTATATTTCTATTATCCAGATTTCAAAAAAAAAAAAAACCCAATAAATTATAATCTTTGCCCAGTCCATACACACTCATTAATAGAGTTCACAGAATATGCAGTAATAATACAGCTGTGAAATTACAAAGTCAGGCCTTACGATTACTAGATCAGAGTATAAGAAGGTCTGCAGTCTTGCAATAGTCTTTATATCATTAAAAAGTCCAACCTCAAAGCACCCGTAAATAACAATAAATAAATAAATAAATAAATAAATAAAATAAAACAAGCAGACTTGACCACAGCTGGCACATGACGTTTTAAAGTCAGCCTGTAGACAAGGATTACACCCATGCTGTGTGTCACACTGACTCCATGAAGCATCTCTTCATCAAAGGCATCAAAGAATGGCATTTCTCACAGGCGCTCATTCTCTTCCTCTCTGAAATATTCAGCCTAATGATCATAGGTCAGCAAACTAAAATACTTACTAAAGAGAAAATAAAAGCCTGTCAGTTGGTCAGGACAATTTATGAGTTACATAATGCTCTGATAAAGAACAGGAAAAATAAAAGAATAAAACATATTGTAATAACTGTTCTCAAGATTGATGAAAATAATTCTGATAGTATGCAACTTTAAAGCCCAACATCACAATCTGAATAATACAGCAAGAGTATGTTCCCATAGCATTCATCTGATCAAAATCTATTAAAACAAGCGTATAGCTTTAGGAGAGCTTCTTACACCAACTCAGCACCACCACTGTAATCATAAGCCTTTGGGAGGCTGCTCTGAATTTCTTTCTAATCTTTGGTCTTTTGAGATTTTATAGTCTTGAAAAGATGTAAATAAGAATTATTTCTTTTTATACAGTAACTATTCCAGGACAGTAGTAGTCTGCTCTGACCACATCCCACAGAGTAGGCACATGGACATCCACATGTTAAAGGAAAAGTGTAAGTCTGGTTTAATAATTTATATAGGTTAAGCGTAAGTTGGTTCCACTTGAAATCTCCAACACTGGTTCAATGACAGCACAGATTTCTTTTTTCAAAATTAAATAATCTTGGGGCAAGTCCAAATTATGTGAAGCAGAGAACCCCACAGAGCAATTTCTGCAGCAATTGTCAGAGGTATTAGACTCTATTTCACTTAGACAAGGGTATAATACAGGCAGATTATTAACTTGTAATTGGACTAAAAGCAGGACTTTTTTTTGTCTCATAATGCCATAGCTTCCAATTTTCAATGTAAAAGTGCATCTGTGTATTTCCCACAGCAACATGAACCAGAGAGGATAAGACAGGATAAGAATCTCTTGTCCCTCTGAATAATGTCCCCACAAATGAAAAAGTAGTAAGCATCTAAAACAGACTGTGAAATTAATTCTCTTTTCAGATGAAATTAAGTTCGTTTAAAAAAAAAAAAATTGCAATCCTGCAATGAGGGAAGAGGAAGGATTAGTTTTGCCCCTAAATGAACAGAAGTGAAGAATTCAATCCATAGAGAATTTACTGGCTACCTACCCAATATTACACTTCACTTTTGAAGTTAACAAAGAAGATAGACTGAAAAATAAGTTTTTCCATGTCTATGATTCACTCCATTTTGCTACCCTAAGCACACAAATAAAAAGGCACATAATGACCCTCACTAGCAATCAGTTTAAAACTTTAGAGGAAAAACAGTGACTAGTTAACTATGAAGCTCAATACGAGCTAATACATTAGTAAAATTTTAAATCTTAAAACAGCAGGCATTAAACAGATACATTTGAAATAGAAATATGCAGGATAAATAAACTAGACATGGCTTCAGTGCTTCAAGGTTTAAATGAATCATTACCTACAGAGAAACAAGCTTCTCCTAAAATCAGACTGTCCTTCAATGTCTCCCTGCCTGCGAGGTAAGTGCACAGGCAGTGCTCGCTGCTGCTGAATACAGGTTCTTTGCCAAGGTGACTCACTAGTGTCTTCCCTTACATCAACTCTACAAAAGTTCTAAGATATTCCTGTCGGGCTTTCTTGAATCTTTTTAAGGTGAATCCATATAACTTGTTAGTAACAGTGATTGTCATCTATTCAGCCCTTCATATATTTTTCTCCTAGTCTGATCTGCAGCAGTGTGATCTGCCTGCTCTTTTCCATTGACTTTCCTACCCTTACTACAGTGACTCTCCTCTTCTAGCCTGTTCTGCTATTGAATGCTCTTCTCCTGTACCTTCTCTAATAACTCTGTATGAGGTCTTGTCTCTTCACGTCTTCCCCTTCTTCCTTTTACAGTCACACCTCTAATGTAGAATTTATTACTTTCGCTATCATTTCTCTCCTCCTATCATTCCTCACACTCAGTCTTGATTCTGAAAAACCTTGTCAATCTTCCTTTCACTTGCATCTTCTCTCCAATTGTCCCTTCACTATCCGCTCCTAAATGTCATGCTATTACCTTGGAATTCAGGTTAAACATCTTTCTATTACCTAATGCTTTTATTAAGAAATCTCTTTCCATTTTCAAACCCACAGTTGTCAGTAGGGTAACGACTCAGCTTTACTACCTCAGAATCTTCAAAATAATTACTGTTCTTTTGCTTTTTCTTCATCCAGAGTCTTACCTAATCCTGATATACCTCATGGTTATCATTTCTTATCATACCTTTCTTTTCCAAACCTTTCTTTTGCACATGCGCTCCTGAAAGTACAAATTTCAGTACACCCATCACTGTAACAGGGTACTCTCACCAAAGCGAATCCAAAGACTTGGCCACTTCACGCAGTTACATGTCCATCAATCACAGTGCCAGTTTCCCGCTTTAGAGGGTACTGATCTTTGGTGCTACACAAAGGCTCCTTCCAAATTTCTGAGTCTCTCAACTCTCAGAGTAAATTAATTTTACTTTTCCTTCCATCTGTCTCAAAATGTTGACTGTACTCAAAATGTTATCTTCTTCCTGTCTGCTACCTTTCCAATCTTCAATTCATTTGCTATTAAAATAGATATACATAATGAATCATTTCCATCTATTACCCTACAACTGACTGGCCTAAACCATACAAGTATTTTATGTCTTTTAATAATAATTTGTAGGACTTTTTTTGACTTTGGCTGTCAGTTCCAAGACTGGGGACAGTCATTTCCGAATCACCGTTCATTTCAGTTTGTATCCAGGAATCCTTGTCTTATGTTTGCTACTCTAGCAATAAGAGCAACAAGAGGAGTCAAAGTTCAGGAGATTAAAACTGAAAAGAGGAAAGAGACAGTACAGAAGACAATGCCTCAGAATACATTTAATTTTACAACTGTAGCTGCAAAGTTTCAAAAGGATTTTAAGAATCTGGGTTAGTTTGGATACTGGCTTAGTCTATTTCCAGCAATCAAGTGCATTTATTCTTGACTCCAGCTGTCTGAAGAAATATAGCTTCTATAATGATTGAGATTTAAGACCTAAAATGGAAAAAATGTAGGACTGGACCTATGTTATGACTGCCTGACCAAAATTGGTGACACTGCCTAGGACACGTCGAAGGAGCTGAGAGCAAGAATGCAACAGTAATGGAAGACTGGTACTAGTCTCTCACTCTGTGAACTGGAGAAATATCATATTGTGACCTGATGATAAGACTACATTTGTAGAAATGGTCAGTGATTGATTGATGGAAAAGTCTGCTTAACAGCCCACAGGAGAAGAAACTTTTCACTTGATTTTGAGTAAAACACTGGACATAATTTAAACAGTTACTGTCAAAAATTCACTCTGTAACAACAGCTATAATGTATTTAAGCTCAAAATTCTGGTAGAAATGTTATTGTCAAAAACCCACTCTGTAACCGCAACTATAATGTGCTTAAATTGAACGTTCTTGCCAAAGGAACAAACCTCCAAAATGCTGTGCAAGTGTGCTTCACTTCCAAAAGCTGCACTCCACTCCAACGCTATCATTCTGCTATACATGAAGAAGGAAAGCATCAAGAAGAGACAGGTAAGAGAGCTAAATTCTTGTAGGCAGTGTAAAGACAAGGAACACTATGTTGGAGGCAAATATCAAATGGTCGCTTCAGAGGAAAGACATGGCGAAAAGAATTTAACATAACTAGGCACCTGGGAAAAAGGGAGGTTATTAAAAGCAGGAAGGTATTATTCGGAAAGTTGAAAATAAAGCTTATCATAAAATGAGGCAAGCTACGTATTAAAAAAGAGTAAGTCAGTCCAGAAGAGAGTTTGAGTAAATAAACAAAAAAGGCATTAAAAACCTTATAGTAGTATTTTTTTTTCAAACGTATCAGGAGCAGGCATTCTGCTTTACCTTTCAAAGGGCTAGAATATAAAAAGTGTGCAACATTAGTGTATCTATTAACTGAGGAAAACTTGGAAAAATTCCTACATCTGAATCTTCAAAACAGTCTCAGATGAAAACTCCATCTCAATATGAATGCTGGCAGAAAACATTAAGCAATACATAAATTGTTGTACCACGTAACTTAGCGCAGTCCCTGTAAAGGGAAGTCATATGTGACAAAGCTAGCAAGAGTCAGGTTTATAAAGGAGATCTGTTTAATATAGTCTGCTAGGATATTCAAAGGCTTCTGACAGAGTCCTTCACCAAAGCCTTTTAAAGAAACTAAACAGCTGCAGCAAAAAAAAAGGAAGGGTCATGACATGGATAAAATTTGGTTAAAACACAGGAAACAGAGGTAGGAATAAATAGCCAGGTTGCACAGTGCTTGTCAGAGGAATTCCACAGAGATCCCAGCTGCTTAACTTATAAATGACAAACAAAGGGTGAGTGAAGGAATGTGAGATGGCACAGTTTGCTGGTGATGCTAAGTAATTCCAAATGGCAAAGTGAGGAAGTGCTGGTGAAAAAGACCAAGAGAGGCCTCATGACACTGAATTATAGGGCATTAAGATGGCAGATGAAATTCAGCAGAGACAAACACAAAGTGATGTAGAAGGGAAACTCAATCCTAACTTCACCTATAAAAGTGATAGGCTCTGAGCTGATTATTACCATCCACACATAAGATGTTGAGGTATCTTGGGATTTTAAGCACGCAGATTTAACAGGAAAATAGGGAAGAGGATTAGACTGTGGAATGAATACAAACCCAAGGCTTGTTCACATCTTAAATACTGTATCCTTTTCTGGTTCCTCCATCCTCCTCCTCTAAACAAACAAACAAACAAACAAGAACAAAATGAGGTAGAAAAATGGGTGAGATTACTTCATTATTTCAGCTTGGTAAAGAGCAGGCAGCACAGATATGCTAGAAGTCTACAGAACTTAGAACAGAGTGGACATGACCAGAAATCCACTTAGCACTATTGCTTCCAGCAAAGGAGTTAGTGGGCATTAAATGTAGAGAACAGGGGAAGGTTAAAAGCAAACAAAAAGGGGTGTGTTTCCACAAAATGAGTAACTAAGTTATGGAACGCTATGGATGCTATAAGACTACAAGGATATAAGTTCATGGACACATTCATGGATGAGAAATCTCTCATCAGCTCTGAAATATAAAGATACTTGCTACGGTTAAGAAAGTCTTCAAGCTGTTGAAGACCAGAGAGTTCTCTGAGAAATATCACTCTGTGGCCTATCTGTAGGCTCTTCTGTAGGCATCCCCTTGTGCTTGCTGTGAGATGGGAAATTTGGCCAGATGACTTCTGGTGCATCGGTCCTGTTGTTCTGATATTCCTAGGAGCTTTTTCATAGTACTTCTGCACTGCTACACTGTACTCTGTGGAGAAGGAGCAAAGGTGCTGAGGAAGGCTTTGCTGGTCCTGCTTTTAGACAGTACCTCAGAGAAAGCCTAAAGCTCTTAAGAGCGGCCTTGGGAAAGCACCCCGAACCTGAGCAATTCTCCTTGTAAAGAAGAGCAAAGCCGAGAAAAAAGGAAACCACTAAATTTATTACACAGTATTCAGGAGGACATATCTTCTTTATAATAATACAGAGAACTATTCATGCCAACTACCTTGGCTACTTTAGACATCTAATTTAGAATGAGTCAGAATATCTAAAATTAGTAGTTACCTACATAAAAAGGGGCAGAAATAAGTGTTTCCAGATGGACCTAAATTAAATGCATAAAGACAGAAGCCATAATCCTCTAGTGTTACTTCTACTCTACCTGGTATTTGCTACCTATTAATTTGGTCAGAGAGGAGAGGGAAAAAAAGTAATGCTTCCCACATATATTCCTTCTCAATTATTAAGAAATAAAATTCTTACAATCAAGTATTGGCATTTTTAATGCCTTCTGTTGACATTTCCATTACAAATATCTCTTAAGGCTAAAGCAATTCTGACAATGGCATTTTATGGGAGAAATAAATTACACTTTTGTAATTCTTTCACTTTCAATATATTTCCTAATAAGCAAACTAAATTCTCAAAGTACTTAAAACATCAGCTTAAAGAGAATCTTTATGTAAAGAAATAAAATCCAAAAGGCACTTCTTATGTACTCTTTTCTTTCAGTAACTTCACAAATAGAATATCCTTTATGTCGTTCTGAGGCACATCAATAGCATCGTTTACATGACATGTATCACACAAAATTATAAAAACGATGCTCTGCTTGGCATCTGCCACAATTTTAGCTTAAAACAAAGTGCAGCTTCTCCCTCATAGCATCCTGATTAAACAAATTAACTATGGGGCTGACTGCAAATGTACACACTAGAGTGTAAAAAATGAACAGATACAATGGCCAAGTCTCTATTTAATTTTAATTAAATTTCATTCTGTAGCTCAATTAATCCACATCTCCAAATGTCAGCAGGACTTAGGCAAATGGAATGACATCTGCTGCACTGCACAGTGACTATAAAACCTTCACTGCAGGCTAGAACTCTGGAAATGTACCAGAAAGAATGAAATGTTCTTATTAAATACATATTAACGTATAGAACTCTAATGTCAACCTGATACAGGAAAGAAATCTGAAAGACAACTTGGGTAACGCTCCTTTTTTTTTTTTTTTTTTTAAACTTGGGCTATAACAGAATATTGTGATGTACAGAGATTATGGTTTACTGCATTCACAATGAATTTGTATTTTTTTCAAGTGACCTATATGACCTCCTATCACATAATATGTGTGACAAACATTTCAGATCAGAACATTCCATTAGAAATATTTATTTATTATAAATATGTATTTGCATACCATCCAGAAGCCTCTGCTCACGTTTCAGAGCTGTAGGAGGACATTTCTTTCTGTCACAGAGGACTCCATGCACACTTTCAATAGCATTAAGGTATTTCAGCGGTAATCTGACATCTAAATATACTTACCATGCCAGCCACACGACAGGTGAATTAGAATAGGAGTCAAAGAATTTGAGCAAGGCAAAAAGATGACACTAACACCTCAAGCAAGTTCACAGACTTTTTGAACCACATCATCCTACTGATATTTGTTATCCTTTCTTTTCTCTTCTCTTTCTTTTCTTTTTATTATTTTATTCTAAAAGAATGGTCTCATCTGTGCTGTCATTTTTGAGTGACTTTTATTACAAGTGACAGACAGAGCAGGTATGGATGAGGGAGTTGGGGAGAAGGTCTGCATATCTGAGAATAGAGAGTTTCCTGTAATAATGGCTGTGAAAATAAACACAAATTTTTAATAAAACATTTCTAACCATTTTAATAGACCTTACATAAAATAAATAATCCAAACAAAAAAACAAAAATGAAAAAGCCTGCATGTGCCTCATAGTACTTTTCGCATAAAAATGTATTGTGTCTGTTTTCCAAATGCCATCCATAGTTCTGTTCAAATTATATAACAGTCTACAGCTTCAGTTGAAAAATAGAAAATAAAGCTGATATAAGATCTTATTTCTGTAAATACCTGAGTTGCTTGGATACTGCATCTATACGATACAGGCCTTCATTTACTTCTCAGTTGTGCTAATCATCTGTATATTGAAAACCAAGCCACTAAACACGGTAAAAGTGAAATAGTAAAATCTTGAATTGAAAAATGGAGATTTATGTTTCAAGTACCCATTTTTAATGAGGTAAGTAGCTGCAAAGACTTTGATCAATGTGCTTATATGTAATAAGAACAAAACCCAAACACTACATAGACTATTTTCAGTGCTAGGTCTTATCAAAGAATCCCTTTACATTCTTTTTTCCATAAATTTTGAATTTATTTTAAGCCAAATATGTTCAAGAGTTTTATTTAAATTTTATTCACTGTACTTAATAAATCTAAATATATTACAGAGAATTATAATGGTTAAAAGTCTGTAATTAAAGCACTTTATTAAACTTCTCAACAACAAATTTATGATCTCTGTCAAACAGAAGAGCTCAGATAAAAAAAGTCACAGTAATAAAATCTGTTCTTTCAGTACTGATTTTCAAAGACTATCTTATTGTTAAATGGCTTTACGGCATTTCATATTTAAATGGGATTCCTGTATTAATAGCATATATTTTTATGACTATTTTCAAAAGTAAATCTTCAAATATTTCAAAATATTATAGAAATACATTATTAATATATGGTTAAAATACATTTTATAGATATATAAATTATTAACCTATTTGTGAAGTATTTCTTGGCTATAAATATATTACCTTTATAAGGTTATACAATCATAATCATCAGTTCACAGTTTCCTCAATTGTACTCAAACGACAGGAATCCTGACACCACTGAAGTCAACAGCAGAAGAGCTGCTCACGTCAGCGATGCTCCGATTTGACCTGAGCTCCCACAAGTTTAACTTTCCGATCTGTATCATTATCCCTCTATTGACCTGGAAGCTGCTTCCTCATTTCCACTGCCAACAGAATGGACAGCAGCACTTGGATTTATTAAGGAACAACTTCAAATATTCTTAAACGTTCAATTAATTGCATTGATTTTTTCAGAAGGAAATTACATGATCTCATGTAAACTATTGTGTGGCACACAGTGGAGTCCAACAAAAGCTGGAATTTCTAGGGAGAGCCCAGCAGAATAAGCCTAAGAAAGGATCTCACTCACACTGTTTTGACAGGTAACTTACCTTGTTCCATGAGTGCCAATTCTGTAGGTTTTTTCCCCACTATGGCTTTCCTGACGTACTCAGGTCATTTCTATCTCTCGACAGAACTTTTTTTCTATACTTCGTTTTTAAATTTTTCATAATATTGTCTTCCTCTCTCTGCCTCTTTCAGGGGCTTTCTGTTCATCTTTTGGCATCTTGCCCTCTAATGCTATCTGCAACCACCTCTTTTCATCTGATTCAACACTGACGTCATTTTGGAAACTATATCAATGCTTTCAAAAATGATTCCATTTTCACAAAATTTGAGGCAAAATTCATCTATAATTTAATAGACTTAGAATTTTCTAAAGACTTTTTTTTTCATATTACAGAAATAGGAAGGATTAATAAAAATAAAATGGAAGAAAAAAGGTAATAAAAAAGACAAAAGTTTATCTAAAAATAGCTAACAATAAAAATAATATAATGAAGTGAATGAAGCCACTCATGTGAATTTGTTATTTTGAAACAACACTCTACAATACGATATCCACTTTAACCACATCATCGATAATATTAATGTAGCTTTGTCCAAAATCTCTCTCACACACACACACACAAAAAAAAGGGTCAGCCATTCTATAGACTTCCCACCAACAATGGCACGTAAGTCAGTATTAATTCACCACCACAACAGATTACAGCTAGCGAATAATCTGAATTCATTTTACTTTGATAATACTTTAAACACTCACCAGTGTATAACTCTTTATATATTTGTAGTTTGGGCGTCTAACAGTGTACATTTATCATCAATTTTAAAAAAAGAAACTGAAGGACTGGATCATGTCTAAGCAGAAGATGCAGGAAACATTTTAGATTGGTAAACAGAATAACTGTTCACTTCTCTCTGCGCAAAAAATAAGTGTCCTTAGGTAATTATTTTAAAAAGAAGAAAAACATTCATTTCAGAACAGAGTCAGAACACAAAATGATTCACATTCTTTGCAGAATATTCTTCACAACTCTGCTGCCTAAGCCTAGCCTGAGACGCCTTAACCACAAAGTTCCCACTGCCATCCTGAGGAACTCCACGTGTCCCAGTCCCTTTAATATCTACATATTTACCTATATCTCTGTTTAAAAACTTCGATATACATAAATATAATGCTCAGGAATAGAGATTTTTAGTTCCATATATTCCCAAACTGAAGAACATAAAACTGTGCTCAAAATGGGAGCATCGCTGCAATGACAGCAAAGAGTTGCAAGCAAGTATTTTCTTCTTTCCTTTTTCACATTGGGTCACTATCCAACACAAAACATAGACATTTTTAAGTCATTCAACCTCTTCTGCGCCTGTCAACAAGACTGATGCTTAGGGTGCATCAAATATAGACTTCAGATATATGCCTAGTCCTTCTCTTATCCGCAAGGTATCGATGTGGCAGAAAACCCAGGATGAAATCCCTCCATACAGGTGCAGCCGCTGGCGGACAGCAGAGAACAAGCTATTAAAAGGTGTAAGAACTGCAATGTCTCTTTGAGCTCACACTCCCAAAGCTTCCATGTTTGATATCTGGAAAGCTGCTCCAGCACATCCCCTTCTGTTGGTGTCACTGTAAAATTCCAGGTAATGAGGTAAGGGGCACTCTTGGGTTCTTTGTATGCCAAGAGGAGGAAAATTAATGCTAAAAAGATGGCAGTCCTAGTACAGATGGTCACTAAACAGTATCAGCTGCTTTATGATACTGGACAGGGAATCTTGGTATAAATAAAAATTCAGAACATTATCTTCTATTCCATTAGTGCTTTGAGACAGAGCAAAGGTACTATAGGAAAAATAAAATATAAATGAAAGCAAGATTTTTCTTGGTGAAAGCTACAATAAACATATTTGCTCAAGAAAAAAGGTACGATATAAACGTTTCTAGAAATAAGCATGGAAGAAGTTAATGAACAAGTTTTCTGTTCATAGCTATTGAGAGAAGATCTGATTTGCAAAGAATGTTTGCATGGATTTGTAAGCTTGACATGTTATCCTTTTTTGTATATTCATTAACTCATGTGTAGGGACACTGAACGTGGGCAATAAAATCTTAGAGGTAAAGGTGTTCCTCTTCCTGACCTTTCTTCTCAACTTAATATTTTTAATGACAAAACACAAAGACAGTGATTGTGGATCTATGTACCTATTTACCCTTTGTCAATATTTTTCCTTGATTCTTTACTGTCTGATTTTTATCTTTTCAACAACAACAACAATAATAGTAATAAAACTTCTTTAAGGTTATTTTGATCATAATACATTTTTTTTAGTGAATTTAGTAACAAAAGTTATGTCTTACTATAATTATATATGTGCTACATTATGATTTGTATTCATTGAATAGACACTTCTAGCTCCTAAAATTCTCTTATGTTTTGAAAAACTATTTCAGCTATTAAAAATCTCCAAAAAGACTAATTTATAAACTAATCAAATAAAGCTTTAAAATGAAAATACTAAAAACACAAAGATCTTTTCAAAACTTTGCTGTCATCACTTATTTTTAATGCTGCAAAATATATATCAAAAGGTCTTCATAAAATAACTTGTCATATATATGTCATATACATATATGTTGTTATATAAAAAAAGTTTGCAAAAAATAAGAAAATTAGTTTCCAGATAATTAGTAATATTAACATTTGTGGACTGGTTAGAAAGGAGCTGCTTGCACAATCTAAACACTATGCATTAAAGAACTTTTATTTCCCCTTGTCTTGTTTTAAAGTTACTAGTAGCACAAATAATACAACTGTAGCATCCAAAGCTTAGTAGAAAAGTTGTGTCACCTGTATTCTTTCTTAATATACACACATACAAAAAAAAAAAAAAAAAAAAAAAAGGGAGAAAGAGAGCTATATTTCTGTGTTTTAATATATACACTTTGAAATCTATCCTCTCCAAATATACACTCGTCAATTCAGCCAACTTTTTGGGGAGGCGTCGAAATTTATGAAATCCAAACTATCTAGTGGGCTGCAGTGCCCCCATATAATACTCACAATTCTATAAACTAACCTTCCTAAAACAGAAAATGAACTCAGGTTGCAAAATAACCATGCATTTGAGAATATGAAGGCCGGAGCTGCTATGGAGGGGCATCTTCCCTTAGAAGAGCAAAGACACGTA
This sequence comes from Nothoprocta perdicaria, assembly GCF_003342845.1. NCBI lineage: Eukaryota > Metazoa > Chordata > Aves > Tinamiformes > Tinamidae > Nothoprocta > Nothoprocta perdicaria. The sequence goes on from NW_020455588.1 coordinate 1,179,189, forward strand.
TCAAATTCACCAGATCTCACAGCAGAATTAGGAGGGAACCTTGAGGGACACAGTATTTCACCTGAGACATTGAGTTAAAAAGCCCAAAGCAAAACACACTGAGAAAACACAACTCTGCCAAGAATCCTCCGTGCATCGGCAAAGATGTAGCAGACTTTTACCAAGAGACATCTGCAATTGCATTTCATTTCAAAACCATAAATAAATGCTTCATAAATGTGATCAGGTGCTATTTATGCTACATTACCCTGAGTTTATTTGTGAACAAGTCTTCTTATTACAGTTATATTGATGCTATTTTCTTCCTTGCCTACTGGCAAACAGCAGATCTGAAAAGTTTCTCAGCTCTGCAGACACAAAAGCTTATTGGCGTTTTAAAGCAGAATGGCATTTCTCAGCTGCCCAGTCTCCATACTAATTTTGCTCTTTTCCCTTTGTCCAGACAGAATTTTTTAGTTTCCAAGAAAAACATCAGATTCTACTGCATTAACTCAGCCCAATCATTAGGGGACACAGTTCAACATCAACACATTTGCTCACTGGATAACCCTGGTAACTTTTACGACTGCTAATTTCCATTAAATGTATGTCGAGAGGAGAAGACCTTAAATATATTTTAAAGTTATGAAATGACAAATCAGGAGTCCTATACAATGTCTAAATAGCAGAAAGTGAGGGAAAATGTCCCCAATAAAGCAGTCATAAGGACCCTTGATATGAGGGATATAATTGGTACCTAGGGCAGAATGAACTCATGCGAAAAAACAAAGTCTTTAACTTTGGGCTGCCTGGAAGACTTTTACCAGTGCTTCTTAGATATAATTTCTGCTATTGATTTCGAGTCTTAGGCTCTGTTTTCAAGCAAGCTTCTTATTATTACATCTACCTAATTTTACAGCCAGTATCTCCTATGCGTTCTGAAGCACATAGTTATCCATTTTTACTCTTGGTAAATCACTGTGCAACTTATCCCTATAAATAAATGTGAAGTTAATGTTCTTGTGCCATATAGCTTTTTTTTTTTTCCCACAAGAAACTACTTATTCATACCTAACATAGTGTAACAATGTTAAACAGACACACTATCTAGACCACTAAAAGAAATTAATTGTACAGAGCTCAAACTACGAGGGATAAAAATAAGGTATAAAACATCTTAAAAGCAAGGCTAAAGAAAAGATAGCATGATCACATTAGCATTTTTGGAGTGATGTCACACACATTTAACTCAATTATTTCCTTTAACATACCAGAGCTATATGCACAAAAGAAACTTTTCTCTATGAAGAAGGAAATTGAAGACTGAAAATTGAAGAAAAGATTAAAACTGTTGGCTAACTGTACAACCTAAGTGGAATATGATTGACCAAATATATATCTTTAGGGATCAACATTATGAATATGCCTTTAGTTTTAGGAGAGAGAGAATTACTTGAACACTTTAGACTACAATAACTCTATCATTTTTATCACCTGAAAGAAAACCACAGTACTATCAGTCTTTCTACTAAAAACAACAAAGCCAACCAGAACACTGGATGCAATTAAATTCAAATGAATAAAAGTCATCAATACGCTTCCTTTGGGGTGTTGGATGTGCTATGGACATCTACAGGCTCTTTTACATCAAAAAAGTAGAATTTGCTCAAATAAGGACTTACTTTACTAAGGTCTTCCTAAAACTACCATAAAGTCTTCCTAAATCATCACCAATAAGGAGTATTTATGTATCCTACACTATTAATATGCCAAAATGTTTGCTTCATCATAATAGCTGAAATAGCTTATCTTTCTGAAAAAAAAAAATACTTTTACACAACTAAAAGGAAAGTATATGCAAATACAGCCTCCCTAAGGACTCTTCTAGCTTTCTAACTATTTGTGGTTTTACAACTTTAAAAGTTATCAAAGCAAACAAATTCTTCTCAAAAATAACAAAGAATGATAATCACGGCCTATGAGAAGGAACTTGAACTGAAGAACAAAAATACATTAAAATCATATAAACAACGTGAAGAAAAACTGACTCTGACTTAATTAACCGTATCGATGTGAAAATTGCATCAATTTTATCAAGGATGTATTAATTGCCAACATGTAGATTAAAATAGCAAAATGAAATTAAAAACAGTTAAACTACTTTCCAACTTTGTTTATATTATTAACAGAACCTTAGAATACCATTACACCCTGTATTTTATACAATACATTTAAGTGTCTGAGGTATAAAGGTTATTACTCATTTATACCTTATTAGCCGCTTCCCTTTCTTCCATAACACTGTTCATCTGGCCTACACTTCATGCTCAAGTCATGCAGATTGGAGCTGACTCTCAATTACACAAAGTCTTTCTCCAAAGATGACAGTCCAAATACAGTAGAGATAAAATACATCAAGGTTTAAAATAGGTCCGTTCAGCCCCACTGCCGCTTCATCATGAAATGATATAATTCACTGATGCCTCTGCCTAGCCTAACATATGTTCTATTCACAGCCTGCGTCACTCTTCATTTGTAATTATTTCCCTTTTTCTCCCCCCACATCTTGTAATACTTTGCTTGGGTGAAGACAAATACAGAAAGGAAAAAAGAGTATTATCATATGATGACCTGTTCCAGAGTGTTAAGTCCCTGTCAAGGTTTGATTTTAACATGGGGTTTTGATGACACTACATCAATTCAGGCATCATGTCCAGAATTAGACTATATTAATTATCACTTGAGTGCAGTATGCATGAAAGTGCTGTTTCATTGACTAAAAGGATTTGACTGAATAAAAATCCATTTCTCATCTGGTTGCTTATGGATAGAGACATTTTTTTCTCTTTGCTGGGGATTGTTCTTTATTAAATATGATATTTATAAGACTGAATAGACTGTCTCATTCAACAACAGATATGAATATTTTTAAACAAAGAATATTAAATCCATTCTTTTGTTGACAACTGTTTAACAATGTCCGCAGTTTAGATATTACATAGCACAACGTAAAAAGACCATATATGTGCATCACAAAAAATGAAAACGATTAAGAATTTAAATCTTAAAAGATGTATGGGTAGAAAAAAATCCGTAATTTAGTTTCTATTTAATAAGGAAGTGTATTTTTATGTACAGATAATTCCAGGATTGATTTTTCATTTAATACAAAATAAGTTTGAAGTTCAAGAACACTGAAAACAATAGCCAATGAAACCTAAGATACCCATAAAATTTCTGCTTTATAGTCCTTAATATCTAACCTATGGATTAGCTGCTGAGTAGCTGAAAGGAGATTAAAATCTCTCTAATTAAATTTAAGTATCTTCAGAGACGAATAAAACAGCCAACGGCAATAATTGCTCACCAAAAAAACCTCCTTCTATTTAAATGAAGAAATTTTAAAATTTCTTCTTTTCAGTAATCGTACAGAAAATACAATGAAAATTGGAAGTTTCTATATTAGATATTTACTGTGTAATATATTTGCATTGCCATGCTCAAGTGTCATAAAATAATCATAACCATATTAAGGTCATTTCTCAGAAGTTCTTCGTAGAATCTAAATTTTGTCTTGTGCTGTAGAGGTTCTTGAAACCTCTTTTCAAACTAATCTTAAAAAAAATGTTAAACAATTATAATACTAATGGAATGGGAGAAACTAATTGTTGGATTAGTAGATAACAATGAAGTTTGGGTAAAACTTCCAATTGTAAACATACAAAAATATCAAAACTACTAATAATATATTCCCAACATTTTAAAACTTCCTTAGTCACATTCTCAGAGATCACACACCCAGCGATCAGCTTCACCTAGTTATCAAGAATGCAAAGGATTGAAAAATAAAGCCAATCAGAGAAGTACAGCAAATTAGACATTACCTTATATGTTTTAGTAAGAAAGAAGCTTCAATAAAAAGATGTTTCAATGCAGGGATCAACTAGAAGATGCTGAAGATGATGCCTTAAGAATATAGCAGAACAGGAATTCACAGATCTCAAGATCTGTCCACAGAGAGATCTGTGCACAGATAATAGTGCACAATAGTAGATGATAAAGAGGGTTTTTGGCTTGCAAATCAGGTAAATTTTAGGGAGAACATTAGACTTTGAACAGTGAACCCTGTGGAATCAACAGGCAATGTTTCTCCCTGTCAGGTAGGGAAGGAGAACCATCTCATTTTATAGTCTTCTCCTTTGAAATACTCAGCTCTCTTTCCAGGTCGCAAGTAACAGCACACAAGAATTCCCCATTTATTCTTCTCTCATACATCCTGGGCAGGTCTTGCCTTCCGCCAGCCCTTCCTTCGCTAGGCCACAGCAGATGTCTCTCACTTCTCTCACTCTCACATGCTCTGCCTGAGGATTTCGGTAGCCAAGCACGCTGAGTGTGCCTAAGTGTTGTAGCAGCTGTTGCAAGAACAACAGTTACCTAATGATTTAAAGAATTACCAGAGCTAAAAGCTTCAATCTTCGTTTCTTCCAACATCTCCCAGGAAAAAAAAAAAAAAAAAAGAAAAAGAAAAAATAAATGCTGTGAACTTTTAGGGTAATGTTTTCGTACTTAATGCCAGAAAGAAGTCAGAATTGCCTTCCCCTGCAGGGGAGCACAATGTGACAAAGTGGCAGATAACTACAACTGTGCCGGCTCTGCTCGCTCCTTTCTTTTGCGTCCTGGTGCAAAACTCCTTGCTTCCAGCTGATAGGCCTGTAGTAGTAGGGGTGAATCAACTTGTCATCTCCCTTCTTCCTTCCCACCTCTTACTCAGTTTGTGTAGGCACACCAACTTCTTTGAGTCTAACGCCCTAAGAGTCTTGCAGCCTTTACTCGTTAAAAGCCAACTGCTTGATCCTTGCTTTTGAATGGTGTCAACAGAAGAGTGTGATGTGAATGAACGACACCATTCATCCAAAGCAAATGAGAAGTGGGGAGTTTGCTGCGCAAAAATGAGATGATTGACAACGGAAGATTGCATGGGTTATGTAAAATCAGGCCTGCGACAAGGCGGCAATGAATGAAAGGAACCCATTCTGAATGGATGACTCACCACACCTACACCCTTCAGCGAGGTGCTTGCACATAGCTTAGAAGCAGCTCAAGTAAAACATCATTATGCCAATGGTTAAACTCCACCAAACCCTATGAAATTATATGGTTCATTTTAATACTTAAAAAAATGTTATTATGGACATTATTTTAACATTCTTTTCCTGATTAAATACCAACTGCAATCTGCAACCTCAGGAAAACTGTCAATAGAGCTCCGTGCTTATTTGGATGACTCAGTGATCAAATTAAATCACATTATCTTTGATCTTTTGGGTACAGTGATGTAATCAAAAAACTTTTGATCAGAGAGTAACATCTCTTAGCTTGCAGCTGTCTCCTATGAATTTTTGCTATATACCCATCTTTGTAACATAGTCATCGCTTCCTACTGAGAAGTAACACATTTTCTATCTTTCCGGAGGTAAAAGGGGTATGTTATACCACAAGCAGTTCTGCAGAGGTGAGGGAAAGTAGGCTATATGCTTTAAGGATAAGACATGAAAGTAAATGCTAGTCAAAACAGATTGAGAGAAAATATTCTGACTGTTTCACAATGTCTCAACTCCATACAGCTAAAACCACAGAAACTTCAGCTGGAGAAAAAAAAAAGAATTAACTGACGAAAACCAGCCCAGGAAGAGAGAAGACAATTTACAATTCCTTCTTACATACACTTGCATTAAAAAGGAGCCTGAACCGGAGAATGACACATATCAGAATGTCAGGGGCACATATAATCTAGAACAACATCTGAAGTGCGTGGTCTTGTTTTCATGCAAGTGTGAAAAGTTTACATGGAAATTTCCTACACATTACACCAAAATGCAGATGAAGAAACTCAAAAGGTCAGCTTGTTATAGTAGTTGCAGCTTAAAGCTCTGAACTTGTGCTGTCCATGGGTCCTTTTTCACACTCACTTGGTTTCCCAACAACAACAAAAAATCCTACATCAACTGTCCAGCTAAGTTAAACAGCTGTGAGCCAGATACATACAACGCAATGGGACATCGTATGCCAGGGTTCTCAGCAAGGATAAGAGTGGCTGAGAAAGTCCACAATTTTATCAAACTTTTCTTCTCACTCATTCTCTTTGATTCAAAGATATTGCTGCTTACCTTCCAACATCTCCCACTACAGATGCATATTTAGAAATCAATTAATCTATAACTGTATAGGAGAGTTTCTTTTTTTTTCCATGTTTCAGCAATGTAGAATATTTTAAGAGATCAATTATCCCATTCAAACAGAAAAAAATGGCAGTTAGGCCACTAGGTCTTTTGTCACAGCACATAGGACATTTTATTCTATAGGATAAACAAGAAGTGTGTTTTTTATGGCGTTCAACTTCATGGCAAGTTTCTCCTCTCAAGTTTAAATCAGAGTTATTTAAAGTTGCTGTTTTCTGTGAAAGCTGTTTGAACACTTTATCAAGATTCAAGACAGCCTTATGCATTCCAAAATATTTCTGCACTATGCAGGCAAGTAAATAATAACAGTTTGCAGATGCCTCTTCCCCTGCCATCTTTGACTTGATGGATATAATCTAACAATAGAAAGCTTGAAGAACAATTAAATGATCTGAAGTCTACTCCATAACAAATTAGGACACCATTCATTTCATTATTTGGTACTGACAGCAAGGTGAGGATAATTCTTAAAACTGAAAGATTGATTGGTTGCACCACAAGTAGAAAAAGATATTATTTCTGGCCCTGACATACTTAAATCTGTAATCCACGGGCAACATCACAAGTGAGAATGGAAGTCTGAGTACACGTGAAGTCTACAGGAGGGATGTTTCAAATCCTGCAGCAGGATTTGAGGCTTTATGAAGAGTTTGCGTTAACAACTTGGCAATTCGAAACAAAACATTTGGTCTTTATAGCCAAAGACCTTTTTTATCTTCAGATTTTTTAAAAGCATTCAAGTTGCTACCATTATCTTTCCTCTTATTCCTTTGACTAACAGGTCTAACAAAAATATGTTATTTTATTCCTTCATGAGTAAAAAATTTCAAATTTCCTTCCCTGCTAAATAAAAATGTTATGCCCATAAAATGAGGAGCAAAGACACACTGAACAGTTATTCTTGTACATCAGCCTCCGCTATCATTATAGTAACCATTTTGTACTGCTACTTTTGTGCATTTCATAAGCAGATATTTTTTGATTTACTGATATTCTATACTGAAGAGAAAATGTGGTAAATTTGTGCATGAAGAGTATAAAAACCTAAAGTACAGTAATTTGCTCTGAGGCTATGTTGAAGTTTCATTATAGGCTTTTTTCTTTTTTTTTTTTTTTTTTTAATTAGTCTCTATTGTGTCTGCTAAGGTCTATCTTATCTTGAGGAGTTATTCACAATCATTTTTTTTTAATCCATCATGAGAACCTTCAGCTTCCACCAGAGCCAAACTGACACCATTACGTGGAACTGTTATTGTGCTCTAAGTAGCATAACACGAGTGTATCCAGGAAGATTGCTCAAATGTTTTCCTAGCATCTAAAGCATTCACTGCATTTCCACACTTCACTGCGTTTACTGTTCAGGTAATATTAGACAACAAAAAGGTTTCAGTCCAATAATTACGAATCCCACGACAGCCTCCCTGCTTTGCATCTGAACAATAAATATCTGTTGCCAGCACTGGCAGGAATAGCAAACATAAGGCTTCAGGAAGAAGGTTTCCCTTTCACTTCAGTAATAAAGGAATGCTAAAAATAAAAATTCATCAGAACCAAGATTCTACTTATTCTTTTTAATTAGGAGCATTCTAATTTTTTTAAGTGCTGCTCACCATCCACTTTCCTGTTCTCATACAAACTTTCTAAAAGGCCAGAATAAACTTAGTGAAAGGCCAACAAAAGGGTATCTAATCAATATTATTTTAGGTTCAGTTTAGATTGAGCAGGGTATTAAACTGAAAATGGCACTGCTGTATAAATTGCCTTACCAGTGAAGGGAGGTTGACATTCATTTTAATCTCTGGATGACTCTGAAGCATTAAAACTATTGATCATAGGTCATAAAATTATTGACTATAAATAATAGCTACCCCTTCTAAAGGAGATGCAAGCATTCTCAGTTAACTATCCAAAATGGAATAAGGCATTCCTTGAGGATCCTCCTTCTATTACCAGACTACTGACTAAGGAAGTCCCACAATCTTCTCTGCTTCTTTTTGTGTCTACATGCACCCACTAAAATATCTTGAAGAAAAGCCATAGGAGGAGGACTGGCAGCAGCACACTGCTGGTTCCCAGTGCTATGTATCCATCACCACCTAGAGCTACATATCAATATCACCTACCAGTCAGCCAGTGGATGAAATCTGATCAGAAACAGAGAGCGAGGGATATGCAAAGGGTGATTAACAGCATGACAGGTGAGTCGAGAAAAGCATATCAAAGAGCTTGCAAATAGTACCAGTTTCTTTGCTTTAAGGAACGCATATGTAATACTGGTCAATTCAATTCATAGATTGGAAGTACTCTTGGATTCTTCCCAGATACCTAGTTTCATCCATTACTAATGCCTTCAGTTCTTGTTGCTAGGAAACTCTTCCTATCCCAGGGGATGATCATAAGACTGTAGGAAAATTCAGGTTGGAAGGGACTTCAGGAGGTCTCTAGTCCAACCTCCAGTTCAAAGTAGGGTCAGCTATGAGGTCAGACCAGGACTATCCAAAACCGGTTGAATGAACGATGTCCTAGCCTTATTACACAGACTTCTTGGCTGGACTCTATGCAATAATTGGACACAACATTTTCATTTTCAAAACTGAATAATATAGTGCATATTTGCTTAACAAGATGTGTGTTTTTAACATTGAGATTCTTGGCTAGTGTTTCTAACACTGACCATCTCCCCGCTCTACAGCAGCTTCTCCTAGAGTTTTAAATGATGTTCCAAGTCTATTCTGATTTTTAAAAAACATCAGCAGCTTTTATAAAAGCCAAATACAAGTCCTCTGACCCAAAGAAATCTTAATGAAAGGGAAAAACACTCTATTGGGGTTAGTCTGAAATTATGAAATGAGTTCCCACAGAAGTTACAGATCATCAGAAACGCTTCAAGTACAAACTTAACTTCTTTGATAACATATTTATATATTTAATGTGTAGGCTCATATATGCTACTTCATATAACTGCAAGTTATGGTGAGCTAGCAGCATGAAAAAACTACAGGTTTTTTTTGTTTGTTTACACTACTTGTATATAGGCAATTACAGATAATTAGAGAAATTAACTTTACTGAACGTTTGTTGTCTCTGCTACAATTCCAGTTTCTGGCTAGGTATATTGAGAGGCTCTGCTAACATTTTTTCCTTAGTCTATTTGAACTATCCTGCCAAGGTCTCATTGAGCAACGAAGGTTTCAGGCCCCTGGATGGCAGTGACTCCTGGATTCCCGGACACAACTGGGGCTTGGAGCTCATTTCTCACTGGAGGTGCAGATTGCAACTAACATACAAACCAGAGGATTCAGGGTAGCAGCACTGTTACCCATCCCCATCAGCATGAAGTTAAATACTAAATTACTATCTGAATTTGGTAGAGAAAAAAAAGAAAAAACAACATTTCGATGAAAAAAAAATCAATTCAAGATTTCAAGCAATAATTTTAGAAACTATGAAAAATAGTATGATCTATCACAATTGCATTTGGGCAAAATGAAATACAGTTTGAAATACATAGCAGAGGAAAATGGTAACAGAGTAGTCATTAAAGCAAAAGTAATTGTCTGATTTATGAGGCCACTTTATGTTCTGCATTCCTACATGTATCTTTAGGTGGTATTGTTTAAAGTAATAGTTGAAACTATTTTAAATAATAGCAGATCAATATGTGGGTCTATTTTGAACTATTTATTTTAGCTATTTTTTCTCTATTTGGCCTACCCAGTAGAAGGGACTAGCAAGACCCCAGCTCAGATTCGCCTCAGGTTTAAGGAAGAGCATGCAACAGGGATACATCCCTGCACACAGAATATAGCACAAAGTGCAAGCATCATGTAGAGCAGCATGAAAAGTCTGGATGACAGGTGTTGAGTGATTAAACATCTCCAGCTGGAAAGTCCACAGGATCCTGAGCTAACATGTGCTAGGAAATAAAAATGACTGTCTTTATTGTAGATTAATTTCTAAAAGCATGCTTTGCTTATTCTCATAGTTCTTTGTGGGCAAGTATTTTTTTAAACTTGGATCGCAGTCTAGAGAATATTGACTGGTGGTACTAGTTTTCTGCTGCTTCTGAAAAACAACAGAAAAGACTTTGCATGAGCACAAATGAGAGAAGGGAATATTTTGTTCTTGGCTAGCCCTCCCAGAAGCTCAAGAAGTCAGTAAAGATTATAATGTGCTCTCTGAAACTTTAAAACCCTGGCAAGGAGCGATGCTACATAGTACTTACAGCAGCTATATAACAGGCACTGGAGGAGCTGCTAAGGTGCTCGAGTAGGAAACAAACAGCTACTTCCTCGAGTGCTTCCAACCTACACTGATGTTCAGGGGAACACAGGGAAACAGCAGGTCTCTCTGCTTCCCACCAGGAGGCCAAGACTGATGCAAACACTTCTCTCTAAAAATCACAAGATTTTTCATTAAAATACTTTTTCTAGTATATTAATGATATATTTTTCAATATATATAATTTTTTTTTAACTATGACAAGCACTTTTTTCCCCCAACACAATCAGTTTTAAATGCTAAAATGCAGAACTTGGAGAGAGACAGATGGCACCCTGAACAAAATCAGGTGCTCCTGAACAACAGTACCGCCTAATAACTTTCAAAGCCTAGGTCTTGATCCTGAACCTTACAACAGTTTAAGCGTGGTTAGTGTTGGGTTATTATGAAATCACAGCTTCTTCTGGAGTCACTGGAATAAGGTACTGGTTGAGACAAGACAGTGGTACCACAGCACCTGTGATCTAATTGACAGCAGTTCCCGACTATACAGCCAGACACAAAATTCCTGGGATATTCATTCTCTAAATGGTTCTGGTCATTGAAGCAGATTTTTGTATATCCTTCTACATATACTTCTAGCTAATAGGCTTCACAACCTGATCATGAAGGAATCTGCCTTTGCATTAGCCTAAATTTCTATTTCCCATCTTCCAGATGGAAAATTCTGCCGTGAAGTTTTACAGGACTTTGTCAATTCATTCTCCTTACCTACACTAGCTCCTCCACTGGAAGGTACTGCACAGATTTTCCATTAGTAGTAAATATTTCCATTAGATTTTTTGAAACGATTAAGCTGGACTTTCCCTGGTTTGGGATTTTTCTGTGAATGATGAGCCTGTCACTCAGATGACTGCTGAGGTGAATATTTTGCTTGGCTTTTTTTTGCCTAACAGCTGTACAACATAGATTCTCAATCTGAGATCTTCATGGGCAAGAGAAGGTACTATTTTCCTCCAGGTAAGTGAAAAGGTTTTCTGACATGGAAAGCACCAAACAGATATTGATTTCATTTCACACTTAGCCTTTGAGGTTCCCAGGGCTATGGTGGACAATCTTTGCCAAGACCTTTCAGCTCTGTTCTTATGCTAATCAACACTAAAAACTTGCAAGTTGTTTATCAACTGAATAAACCATTTAATTATAGCTAAGAACCTAACAGTTATTTTGATGGTAATTTAATACTTCTATTCAACTATGAGAGTGACTTTGCTGTAACCCAGCAAAGTAATGGCAATCTAGCTAAACTAGCTTTAAACTAGCTTCCCTGGACAGTGATAAAAGCAGTTACTGGTAGCAGTATAACAGTGATTTCAAGGCAAGATACAGATTTGTCTTACAAGTTAAGGGAAACAGGCACTTGAGAAAATTTTTCCAGAGGTACTTACCTATACCGCACACTGGTCAACTAATTAAGACATTTGCACAGACCTAAACACAGATTTGGTTTGTTGCTTGAAGTATTATAATAAGCTCAATATGCATATTACATGATGCACTGACTCCTTTTTTTTTTCTAAAAAAAAAATTTTTTTAAATTGGAGTAGCAAGGGTGACCTCCAGTGTGCAATAAGTTTATGTCATTGCATCTTAAATGCAACAAACTACTCTTTTAGCCTACTATTGATTTCGATCATCCTATGAAAAAAATGCTTACTTAGTTTCTTGTATACGACACATCACCTTCTTCTTTGACCTGTAATTTCCAGTTAACGTTCGGCTTCTCTATTGTATTGCTTCAAATATACATACAAACTTGTGCGTATGTGTGTGTGTGTGTATATATATAGAATAAACAGAAAAACAGGAAAAAATCCTATCCAAATGCAGATGGTCACTGTCTGATATTTTCTTTTAGGACAAAAGTTTTAACATTAAAAATATATTGCAGAGGCTTTTCTATTAAGAATGCAACAGCATTACTGATTTTTAGGGCAACCGCTACGTATGAAATATCATTGCTCATAGTTTTACTAACATGCATTTTGTTTATGCACAAACTTGAAAATATTCAGGAATGTGAAGTCAAAAATATCATAATTCCACTTATACAAAAATATACATGTATTTTACTAAGCTATTTGGTACAGTATAAAGTAAAACCCATAACTTATACTGAATACAACCTATGCATGAAAAAAATTAAATTCTTGTTTCCAAAATGTAAATTCACTATATTGATAAGTTGTGTCAGATGGATATCTTAGAATGAATAACTTAGTCAACCAGGTATCTTTAAATGAAACCATAACGGTCGTCATCTGAATGAATTAAAAACTAAGAAAATTATTTTCACGTTCCTTTTTATTTCCATCATCAGTACTCAATTTACTTTTTGGTGATCATTTTTTCAAATAATTTGCTAATAAAATGGAGAGCATTTTTTAGCTAACTGCAAGCACACAAAAGATTTAATTATGGGTGCCTAGTGGTGCTACTGTCTGTCAACGTAAGTGTCATTCAGGGTCTGTCAGTGTTCCCATTATATATCCCTACTTTCAGAGGGTTATAATGTGAATGTTAAAATTTGCTTCAGGCTGATTCCTGGCATATGCAAAGTGCATGTGCAAAGTATTGGGCTGGAACTCATTCTCTCCTTTTAAAATAATTTTAAGAATTTTCAAGTTTACAGAGTTGAAGCTATAGCTACAGAAACAATTAGTAGAAGCATATGCTTTTGACAGTAACATAAAAGCAGCTTATTGTTTTTGAAACTTGAATGCTGCACGTTGATTATTCAAATGCACAAGAAAGACCACCAGCGCAGCATTTAAGTCAAATTATTTCATTTGCCTTCCTTATTTAGCTAATCACCCTAAAGACAAAGAACCCAATTTCATGATTAAGGATGGGAGACTCGGCCTTATGGTTTCATTGATCAGCAGATCACATGTTTGTAGGTAGTCTTGGAAATACTTCGCACTCTAGTATTCCTTTGAGCTTCTTCTACACCGTCACACTAAGGTTCTTGGCACTTCAGGAGTGTCTGACGTTATATCTTAATATACTGCAAGCCCTATGCTTTACCACGTTCAGAAAGAACATCTCCAAAAAATTGCAAACTATGATCATCTCTTCAACAAAAAGATGTTTATTGTGCTCAGTTATTGTCAGGGCTTTGATAACAGCATCCTAACCATTGCTCACTAACATCAAGCGTGTGCGTTATCCTCCTTGCGCACTCAGTGCAAGACCGCGACAACAAAGAGTGGCTTCTGCAAACTGAAAGTGTCCACCCAAAGCACTGGCGTGGAATTAGCTGGCGTTTTGTGAATTTATCTCTGAGACTACTGCACATAAATTGCCTCATGTAGGGAGGCCTTAGATCTTAATAAAAGTAATGGCCATTCAATATATCATATCAAGATAACTGCAGATTTCAATTACAGCACATGAGCATGGGTTTTCCTTTGTTCTTTTTTTTTTCTTTTTTCCTTTTTCTTCCTCAGAGGAGAACAGATTTATTGGCAATTGCAATACGAAAATGTAACCCCAAATTTTATTTTTAACTGCGCTGAAAGAGATGCTTTTTGGAGCCCAGCTAGAGTGAAAAGGCATTAAAATAAATAAGAATCTCTTCAAAGTATTTTTGTCCACTTGCACATTCCTTACCACAATATCTACTTAGAACATGGGCTATCATCTCTCTGCAGCAAGGAATCTATTTTTTTTATCTTTCATAAAACTGGGATTTGAACTTAGCGTAAGTGAAGTTCTTAATAAAATGTGTGTTCTTAATAAAATAATTAATTAATGCCAAATACCTGTCCTATCCAATTCTTACACCAGTGGGCTAATCATTTTTTTGGTAGGAAGAGCAGAGATTGCAAGGAAAGCTACTTTTCTGACTTCTTTGAAAAACAGATATTCTGCTGCAGAGGCCTATAATTCATTGAAGTCATTAACATCTCAAAATAGTGTAAATTAAGAGCATAGAAACATATTTTGAATTGGAGGATTTGCTGCTTTGTTTTTGTATTTGTATTTTATTTTGTTTAGAAGCGGACACACATCTACATGCTTTCCCAAAGTGAACCAGAAAGCACTGACCTCAGCCAGCTACAGTCTCTGGTGAAAATAGAGGACCAGCTTGACTCATTTTAAATTGGCTTTGACTAAAATTTATAAGATTCTGGGCTTTGAATTTAATAACACTGCCAGCCCTTGCTTTGTTATAATCAAACCATGCATCAAAAAAAAAAAAAAAAAGTTCCCTTAAAAAAAGGTTCCTTAGAGCTAGAGTTTTAGAAAAGTAGATGTCCTATGAGGAAGTTTGAGATGTCACATTACATTTAGTCATTGCATGTACTTTTGTGTACCAGTGTGCATATAATTATATATGTATATTTTTATATATATATATATATATATACGTGTCTCACATATTAGCCTTTGTGCATCCATTTTTGGAGCAAGATTTCCTGATTTTTTTAAGGGTAATTTTACCCCTACACCTCGAGGGTAATGCAAGGTTTTCACCATCTGCAGGTTTCCTCAGTGAAGCCCTCCTCCTCCTCCTCCCCACCACGTACCAGGAGACCATTTTAATTCCTTCACCAACTGAATTCTCCAAGGGACGGATATATATGGTAACATAGCAGCCAATATCTTAGCTATCAGTTTTCATAGAGCCTGCCTGGACCTTTGCATTACGGCTGCCCCACACTTATTGTTCTCTCATTGCGGCTGTCAGCAGCCCCTGACAGCGCATTATGGAGTACATGGCTTCAGAGTCACTATCAATCAGGACACCATCATGCAGATAAAAGTAGCGGGCGATTGATAATAGGCCGCAAATCAGATCACCGGAGTCCAAGTACAAGATGCCGGTAACCTTGGGGTCCTCCCCCTCACTTTTGCCTGCTCTAAGCCCAACTTGGAGGATGCCCACAAACTTCCTACACCCGCATGGGTAATAAGAATAAAAATATTTAAGCAGTAAAGCCTTACCACGTGCTGTGTACCGCGTGCTGAAAGGCAAAGGTAGGCATTGACCGAACTTTGCGCGCGCTTTTGCGGGAGGTACAGCAGAAACGCTGTACAATACCTGCCATTACACCAACGCTCCTTCTTCCCCCTCGGTAGCAGCAGTTTTGTTGTGCTTTGAAAGTCTCTTACTTCAAAAGCCCTTCAACTTGATATGGCCATTTAGCGAGGAGAAGGAGCGAGCGTGTATAGTTTAGAGACGCTCTTCAGCGCGCTGAAAGCGCCATGTTAAAAACAAAGGGATCTAATTTGTCCTAGCCATAAATAATAAAACAAAACAAGAGTCGCATGCAAATTTCGCAACATAAAATTTTAGGTGATAAACAGAGCCGAGCCTGGCTTCTTGTTTAGTATTCCTTAGTTATCACCATAATTGCTGCATGTCTGTCATCACCAGGAAAAGAAAAAAGTGTCTCTCTCAGCTGCTCCCCTGCTTGTTTTGTTCACTGTATTCTTGTAAAGTGGGAGAAAATAAGTGTCATTTAATGAATAGTGCTATTCTTTGTCTGACAGCTTCATATCTGTTAGGTGTAGGAGGCCTAGTACTTTCCTTTTCTGATAATGTTTTTGACAGTGTGCTAAATTCCTCCCCCAAAAGGCCGGCGTATAGATTCTGCTAAAAGGGGCCACAGCCATCCTGAATGGATGCCCTCTTTTAACCCCCTTCAGCTTCTGTTCTGCCATTAATTGAGCTGATCAGATTGAGCATATGAATTTGCCTTTGATGTATTCGTGTGTTTAGTTGACGCCGCTCGCTCCCTCATTGGCGGCGGGCAGGAGCTCGCAGACAAATAGCACCGTCGCCATGGCGACGGGCGATAGCTGGGGATCGCTCGAAAAATATTTTTATTTCAAAATTCAAACTGGAAAATTCTCACTGGGTACGGCGCTCCATTCCGAGCGTGTCATAGCTAATGATGAATGCAATTAGGAATCCCACCAGTGTTTTAAATAATAAATTAGGCTAATTTTCTAGGCCTGCCATGATGACACACAAATACTAAAAAAAGGAATCTCTTTTTTTTTTTTCTAATCCACTACAAAAGATTTTAATGATTTTTGTTCTTCCCATATCAAAATGTAGAGAAAGGAAGAATAGGGCTATAGCCTCCTACATGCTGAAGAGGAGAAGCCTAGAGGTAAACTTTTTCTTTTTTTTTTTTTTTTTTCTCCTTACTTCATGCTGCTCCACTATTTGGTTATTCCATATAAAAGCAGGTGAAGGAATCCTTCTGCCATCGCTGCAGCAGTTGGTAAATCTCCAAGGGTGAAAAATGCCCACAGCCATTTTTAATTACGGAGCATGGAGAGCTGGTGAACCCAAGTTTAGTAGGCTCTTGAAATCTCCCACCGCCAGGATTTGAGGTCTTAAGATATCATTTAAAATGCAAGGAAACAATGACAAGAAAATACCTAACAGAAAGAAAAAAAAGAAACAGATGATTAGGCTATGATGATTTGTAATTAAAATACATATTTTGTATTAATCTGCTGCTATTTTTTTCCCCTGGAAATTAGCTTCCTGACTTTGGCTTTTAAGATACTGCCTGTCAATGTGCGGTAATAGAGTTTCAGGCTTCTGCTTCAACATATAATTACACTACATTGAAATCCATTGATATTATCATCTTTTATGCTACTTCCAATTAGACTTGTTCAATCTTGAGGGGTCAATCCCCTATACCTTAGCATTCTGTTACATGTTAAAATTTAAGAATCCCCCTGGGAAATGTGGTTATATTTAAGTACTTCCCTTCAATCTACAGTATAGCTGCACTCTTCATGGGGGGAGATAGTTTTAAGGCGGCTATGGTTGCAATCACACAGAACATGTCACAACGTAGCGAACAGAAACTTAAGGAAATCTCTTCCACTATATTAACATTCTTAACTACAGATTTACAATCCTGATATGCAGGATTTACTGGTGCATGAAAGCAAGTAAAAGAAAATAATTTAAATAATAGTTTTATCTTAAACATCATTTTCCTATCTTCTGCTTTTTTTCCCCTGTAAAGAACTATTCTGCTTAATCAGGTAAAGAATTTAATATATTATAAATGTCCTCAATAGTTTTAAATACATTTTTTACCATACTTTAAATGTAAAAATTCAATCACACTTCGTCACCCTAGATGAGATCTTGCCCATATTGAAATCATGGACCCATGTTTTCAGTTCAGGAATACTCCCAGTAAATCAAACATTAATAAATGAATGAATAAATAAATAAAAGTCTCCAGCTATGGCTGCAAAACTCCGCTTAGGAACAGAGGTTTCTGCTTTATGAATTCATTGTCTTATGGTGGCAAGAGTATAAAAATTAAGCTCTGGAATAATTTATTTCCAGTTTTTGAAACAGATTCCTAATGCAGCTTTTTTTCCCCCCAGCTTATTGTCTTTAAAAAATGACGTTTATAAATCACTTTAATAAACTAATTCAAAGTGTTGATTGTTTTTACCAACTTCGTGTTACGCGTTCAGGAAAAGTGAATTTCATCTTTATATTTCCATATTTAGAAATAAAATCTGCCAATAACATTGAATTACAGGTCCTGCATTTTAAATAATAAACAGGTTTTAATTAGCGAGACCTTGCTTTATCTCAAAAAACAGGAATATTTTGAAAAACATCAAGCAACATGAAGCAACCACCAACAGAACTACCTAACTACTACAGCATCACTTATAAGAACAAACCCAGTAAGACAACTAATTTCTGGCCAATGTAAACATTAATAACAGTGTGGAAGGGAAAACGTAATTTATTTCATTTTCATTAGTCAGGCTCCTCAGATTGCAGGGTATACCCATCTGATTGGATAACGATCAGAGCCCATCACCAGGGCTCGATGCAGCCTGGCTGTAGGTTACACGTAGGCTACAGAGTTATGCAGGCAGGTGAGAACTTCCCTGACAGCAGCCTAGCGGCCGACTGTCTCCCACCTAATGCAAAGGTTCACATCCCCTGAGCTTTGCTGTAAACCCACCAGCATAGTCTTAATAAGGCAGTTTTGAAAGGCAGGTACATTTATCTTGTCCTGGTACAGAGTCTAACAGTAACCTTACTAGGACACAGAAGACAGGATCTGAACAGGAACGTGAGGTGCTAATTGATTTCATGAAAATAAACCTGCTTATTTTCCTGTATTTTGTTGGTCTGAATCACATACTCGTCTTTTTCAAGCAAATAAATTCATAATAGAAAGTAACCCGTTCTACTCAAAAATCCCCTATGCTAAATATTAACAGCCATAGTTCATTACATTTCAAACAGAATAGATTATAAACCTTTAAACTGATCCTATATCAATACAAATCAATGTGCAAACTACAGGAAACACGGACACTTAATTATTCGTAAACCAAAAATACATTTTTCATTTAGCAAATATTAAAAATATTTAAAACACAGTAAAAGTTGAAATAAAAACAGATGGGAGGTTCTGAAGATAAATGGAAAGCTCTGCATAGATGGAAGAATTTAGATTTATAGATAGTATAAGATTATAGGACATGTGGTGATGATTCAGTTTTCTGGATTTAATTTCTCTAATTTTATATTGCTGTTTGTTTTAAATCAGATCCATCTTGTACTTTCCATCTAAAGAAGTTCCATCATTATAAAAAATAGTATAAGATATTACTGTAATAGGAACTATGGACTATTCATTGTGAAATACAACTCCATAATTAAGACAAAAGGTTTGCAATTTACCGTTTTTTTTTCCAAATAGATTTTGTGAGGATTAGAATGTATTTTAAAAGTTGCCGTGGCTTTTGCTTTAAAGAGGACCCTTGCAATACTACTATACGGCCTATTTCCTATCTTCAGAAAAATCATCTAATTCAGAGATCAATGGATTTAGTGAGACAGCCCATGGACAAGAGGTGATGATCCTGACATAATAGAGCCCATTCACTATTAAAATGAATCCCCCAAAATGTTCAGTACTCTAATCCAAACGAACGGGAAGAATTTCCCTATACAATGAGAAAACCTTTTTCTTTAAAAGCTGAGAACCCATACCTGAATTATCTCACCTAAACAAGCCTTCAAAATTCTAACTGCTAATCTAGGTAAATTAGCACTGTTTCCAGAACATGGTTTAAAATCAGTTAATTATTTAAAACAAGGGGAAAAAAAAAACAGAAATTGATTCCAAGTGTGCTTAATACATATTTGCACTTGGATGGTGTTGATCACTCCAAGAGGAGTTCCAAGAATAATTAAGTACACCAAAATCGTAAAACATAAGGCATGGGCATCAAAGAGAAAAATCTTATAATTAAAAATACATTTAAATGTAATGTCAACTAGTGCAATTCTGTCTTCTTGCAACTTATCTAAAACTTCACCTTTTTGAGATGTTCTTTCTGATATTTTTAAGGATAAAATGTTAACGTGGGGTAGTCAATTGACTCCAAACATTCTCTTTAAATCCTGAAATTGGGTTGATATCTGTAATTCAGTAAAGTGCTTACACATAAGATTAAACGCAATAAAGTTACACGCATGAACTTTAATCCAGAAATATATTAAGTTGATATCAATGTAATTAAACACATGATTTTAGATTAACCATCTGCTTAACACCATTTTGAAACTATTGCCTTACTCAAGCCCTCAGCACAATAGTAAGCACCAAGTTTTCCATTAAGACTTTCTAAACTTTTCTCTATTTTATAATGCAAATTATATAAATTGCAGTTTAACATTTTAAAATCTTATTCTAAAAACAGGCTGAGACTCACATAATATATTTTTTAAAGCGGCATTGTATAGCAAATGTTTTTAATACGGCACCAAACATTTACTTCAAAGAATTTAAAACCAATGTGAATTTTCTTTTTAGTAGACTAGGCAACCATGTCTATAGTGTGTAGCCACACTTTGTACTCCAGCTGCAGCAGTAAAATTACTGAAACTGTAATTCTCTTAATATTTAAATAATATATTAAAATTTAATTTTCAGCACCTGGAAGAATCTGTTTGTGTGCCAGCAAATGAGGTAGTTGGGCCTGGAGCTCCTATACATATGGGACTCAAAAACAACCTATCACAAATAATTACTAAGCTAGAGCAGCTGTACTCACCACACTAGTCATTTAAAAAAAAAAAAAAAAAGAAAAAAAAAAAAAGAAATCAGGTCAAAGTTTCCCTAATTCTTTTCAAGATCTCAAGGATTTCTGCAAATAAATTCTATAGTCTTCTCTTTTTTGTTTTCCTACATGTTTATATTATTTTTATTGTAAATAATTATAAGAAGGACATTAGACAGTTTTAGCTTTCCAAATATTTTAGAGGGCTGAAATAGATCTTAGTTTTACGAGAGATTATAAAAATATGCAATGCTTATTTTCCAGTAAATCAAACTATGAACATACACTGGAATAAGAAATAATTTAACTGATGTATCACATGCATATACATGTGGTCCGACAGTACAATTCACCATGGTATATATGTATTATGAACACAGAAAGATTGTAGGCTTTCTCTTATTTTTATGCAGGCAGTTTTCAGCTAAACGTATTTCTTTCAAAAGCACTTCCCAAATTATGTGCTTTCAGACACACTTTGTTCTCCATCACTTTCAAGAAGGTGCTTTCCCAGAAACCACTACAAACTTTATGAACATTTGTGAAAAGTCTACGTGCATTTTTTTAATCTTTTCAGAATTTATTTAGAATAATGTAATCTGAGATCACATTTTTCGCCACTTACATAAAACTCACAATGCTTGCACTGAACATGAAAAATTTTTAAATCTTTTAAAAAAATCAGATAGAACGTTTTTACTATGAGTTTTTACTCATAGCTTTAAATAGCCTAACCTGCATTCCTATGCATAAAAATCAAAAGGCTCATAATGAAAAACATATATTTTATAATGACATACATAGAAATAAAACACATTAAACTTTGGGGGGAGAGAACCAAGCATTTATACACTATTACCTTCAATCACTTGAATGCAAGTCATTCATACCACCACTATTGCTAACAAGGCATCCAATTTACTAAACAATGAATATTGAAATTACGTTTAAAAGGTACAAATGACTGTCCAAAGAATGACACTGAAAAATATTAAGTAACAGCTCTACCTCAAGATAAGCCTCACAATTAAAGAGTTTTAATGAAGAGAGCCTTCAAAGGCTAAATCAGGAGGCATTGATTAGATTGCCTCTAACTTTGTGTTTTGACACCTTCGTCTTTCATGGCATTATATTGTCTCTGTGCATCTTACAAAGGAAGCATTTTACTAAGCCCACACATGAACAGGAGACAGCAGTGCTTATAAAAGAGACTGTCAAGGGTGTGAGCCAAAATGGGTCTCATTTGGATTTCAAGTGAAGAAAACTCCTAATGCATTTCATTACAATGTATGCGAACCTCTGAAAAGAACGATGGATTGGGATTCTCATCCCTATTAATTTATTGAAATGGATTCAGTTTTTTTTCTTGTATATCAAGAGAGACCATGTGTTTCAAGCAAGGTAGCAATATTATAGTACCAAATAACCAAATATGCTATGATGCAGTATACTCTTCTGCGAGATAAAGAGGATGCAATTTTCTTGATAATTGGGATTTGAGTTCAGAAATAAATCCCACAATAGCTTGGCAACAAATAAATATTCTTTGTTACTACCAGGTTTAAAGATATGATCAGGAAGCTATGCAACATAAGGATTGATTTGGTCTTTGTTACCACAGCAGGTTTTTACCATTTCAAATACTACGCTCCCCGCCCCCTCCACTGTCATTCAAATATTGACTTTTTATTTCATGGAGGAATTGTGCTTATGATGTAGTTGGGATAGCACCTATATAAGTAACATTTTATTAAAAGATAGCAGAACAGGATGGAGAAAAAGTAAAAACATTTCAAAAAATGGTAATACATTCCAGACCAACTTAGCTACTGAAAGATGCCCTGGTTACCATATCACCAATTATCTTGTTCCTAGTAAAAAAAAAAGTTTGTATAAATAATTATTTGTCTTTTTCTCCAATCAACTTTAACAGTAAAACCTATAATCAGATATTCAAAAACTGTAAATCCTGATTAAACACAAAAAGGAAGATACAAATTCCTTATCCATGCTAAATAATTTTACTAATATAACTGTATTAAAAATAAGACATATGTTCTCATTGTTTTTAACACCATTAACCTTTAGAAATGATTGACTGTGCTACACCAATAACATTCAGTGAGTTCAAAGCTCATCTATATTTTATAGAAATCTTACAACCTGCTAGTTAAATTAAAGGTTAAATATACATAAAGTCTTAGAACACAACACAAAAGTATTCCATATGTATGTTGCTCATAAGCACAGTACACACACATATATAAATTAGCTCCATTTAAAAATCCCAAGCCAATTTTCCTCCCAAATACAGTGCTAGGACCTCAAAGAGAGTTAAAGAATATGATATCTGTGGAATATTATGCAACTGTGCCCTATCTGTTAAGGTAAGGACTCAAATGACATCACTGATATAAAAGACAAATGTCAAGAAAACCATAATTAGAGATAAAGGTGCTCTTGCTCCAAACATTACTCGTCAACAAGCATTTTACTTCAAGTTAGAGACAAGTCCAGGCCCTATTTAACATTTCTAATAACATGCATACACATATATGCATAAATGCACCATGAATCTGTATGTACAACATGGGGAAGCAGAAATGTACGTAGGCATCCATATAGACATTCACTGTAAATTCATTTAACATTTTGAACATCTTTAACATTTGAATTGACAGAAAATACATATATTTACACATCGCATGTGTATGTATGTGCCATAATACACACACACACATGAGCGGCAGAGCTATTAACAAGAATCCTACTAAACAAATTCAAATCTAATCTTAGCAATAAAGGTTGCAAATTTCAAGGTACAACCCATGCACACACCGACATGCATTTATTTTAAGAAGAATCGTAATTGAATTAGAATGATGCATGTTCCATGTTTTATCTTGACAGCTTCTGTATACTCAAGCAGAGCCCATTAAACGCAAACATCCAGCAGGTTACTTGTTGAATAATGTATTTCAAGTACTTAAAATTACTAGGGATTTGACTAAGATCTGCACATGAATACATATTTTGGACTTAATTTTCTGCACTGGCATTTCTACAGCTGAATACACTTTAAATTCTACAATGAACTCAGTTAATATTAGGCTTTTCCAGGACATAACAAAGGTAATAACACTATCTGTATAATATAAACTTTATGACATTCTGAATAAAACTGACAAGTGTAAAATTTGATCCATAAACTAAGTGATATACTTATGTTAATTTACCTTTTAAAAGATATTATGTGTTGCTCAGTTTTTTTGACAGGGCTTCCATTCATACTGAAGACATGTTGAAAAACACTATATTTTCTCTCAATAAGGAAAATCGCTTTATCCACTATCATTCTCATTCTGTCTCAATAAAAAATCAATCATCAAATGCTTGTTTCCAAGTTCTACTTGTTAAACTGCCAATTTATGCATAGTGCTCAACTCAGCTCAAATTCTTTCAAGACTACTTGTTATTCTTTTTAATGTTTTTTATAGCATTCAACTTTTAAAGGAGCAAGGAGAAAATACAATTTTTATATATGCATTATAATATTTTTACATTTAGAAGTTTGTGATCTGATAAAGTTCAGAACCTTTATTTTCAAAGAAAAAAGCAAAACAATCTTTTATGTGGTTTTCAAAGTAATAAAGGTCTGATTGATCCCACTGACTAAGGCAATTGCATCGGTTGTCTAAATGGTGGTAACATCAATGTCAGATATGTGGTTATCTTTTCATCTTGGCCTATTCTCGAATGTAAAAATCAAATGTTTGAAGGACATTTCACTGACCTGTTATGGCCTCTGCAACTCTCAGACACAATACTACTATTCCTCATATAAGTGCCACATTTTGGATAAATAAATGCTTCATCAACGATGCCTTTGCGACATCTGGCGGTACCTATTATATATAAGCTTCATATTTGTTTCCTCTTTGGGAATTTTTAGCTTCTGTTGGGTACTTTCAGAATATTATTTTTATTTCATGTATTTATTCATTTAATTCCAAACCTGCCAGTATGTAAAACTTTAGTCCAAAAGGCTTTGATACCCCCTAGCGGGGGGACAAAAGCAATCTAGCCTGCAAAAACACAACGTGGTCTACCATGAATCCATATGGAGCAAAGGTCACAAATCTTGAGATGCCGTGACATCATGACAATAAGACACTTTTGAGACAGAAGCTGGCTCATTTTGAATATAAAAAGGACAGCGATCAAATGCTCCCACACATCTAAACCTACAGAGAAAAATAAGCATGCAGGGACCTTGACACAGATGCTTAAAGCAGGAGTGTTAAAGTGTACCTTTAGTTTTCACAATTAGAAGATGTCCCTGTGAATTTGACAAGTCTGTGCCAAAAGATCTGAAGTTTTATTTTTATGTTACTATCGGGTGCTGAGAAAATGTCATTAAAGAAAAAGATACTCAGCTCACAGATTGCACAGTCCTTTTAACGCCCCAGCTCTTTTAAAATTAAATCAGTTACACCAAAGCTTGTCCTGTGTTTCAGTCTTATTATTTATCATGTTAATAAACTATGAGAACAGTTTTTTAAGTAAAAGAAAAATGATCCTCTATTCTTCATCTCCTTTGCTACAGTTATTTCAGAATACAGAAGGAAAAGCTCATTTAAATTCCTTTATTAAATTAGCTACCGGAATATTGGATATCATCTTTGTGAAACCATGACTCTGCCACTTCCTAAGCCAGCAGGAAAAACTAATATGTTGTTTAAATTCCGTTTTTCACTCGTTCTAACAATGGGAGTTTCAAAACAAAGCTGATACAATGACCAAAAGCATAAGTGGATACTATTAAATGCTTTTAATATTAAAATATAAGAATCTTTACTTGAGATTAAAACCAATCACTCCAGGACACCTTTCTTAAGATGCAGGACATTGCTTCTTTAAATACTACTTTACAGATCAAAGGACTATTGTACCTTAAAATTAACTAGTAGGTCTACATAAATACTATCGTTAAATTTTTAATTAAAATTACAGAAGTCTGTATTTTTTCCGATAGTTATAGAGACAGGCTACACACTACTGTGAGTTGACAGCTGTCTATAGACCGCAGATAGAGAACTATTGGATTAGATAGTGGAAAACCACCACTGTCGATTCTTACAAGACATCTCCTCCTCAGGGCCCAGAACTAGTTTAACATGTTGAATTCATGTTATTGTAAAGAATTCACAAAGACAACTCATTAGATTAAGTATGGGAATAAGCTGTTTCAGGATTATGTTTTACTATAGAATAAAAAGATTAATCACTCATTAATCCTCATGTAGAAAAATTCTGCATATCACAGCAAGGACAGATTAAAGCAAGAAAACTAAATTTGACAAAAGCGAACAAAACACAGTAGAAAAACTGTTGAAAAGGCCATTACAAAATAAAACATTTTCTCCCAATCTCTGTAAATGAGGCTTTTGAGATTGAAAGAAGAAAAATACACTTAGGAACAGTATGGGCTGTAGGGTGAGCGATGTAAAATTCAGGAGGGGCAAAAAGTAGAAAAGAAAAACAAAATATCCATCTATCCATATTCTACAAACATCTATTCAGACAGAAGAAAAAATACAGTTCCAAACAAATATAAAGCCTTGACATAAAAAATATTACATAATCATAATAGGTTCACCAATGGGTGAGGGAATTCCCATCTGAAAACTACATAAAACAGACAAAAAATTTAGCATATAGATGAACATGAGAGAGATGAACAAATTTCACAAACTGAAAACTATCCTTGCTAAATCTCTACAGACTCTCAAGACTTCAAGAAGGAACACACTTCTCAAATTATTCCACCAAATCCAGGTTTACTTAGAAGGAGAATGACTACACAGAAGACAGGTCAAGGACATAAAGTCTAACAAGACAGTCATTAGTTTGATTTTAGGTATTTTCATATAAAATGTTCCAATAAGAAATTTTGGAAGTACAATGTCTCAACAATTTCAGAGATTATGTTGCAGAAGAATATGCTACAAAGCAAATAAAAGGAAAAGTTGCTGTTAGTCTAATTAAATGCAAGAAGCTGATATAAAAATTAATAGTAGCTGAGAATCAAGTAATGGTGATTGTGCATAATGCAATTCTACATTCTGCAGGAGGAAAAATGCATCACTCTCCATTTCAGTAGATGATACAGAGTAGGTACCATCAAAAGATTATCATGTCAGAAGAGCTTAAACTGGAAAACTAAAAAATTAGCAAGTCAACAAGGCCAGAGGGAGCACACATGACTTCTGAAGAAGTTTAAGAACAAAATAATTCTTAGAGGTACAAAGACTTATAAGACTTATTCCAGTTGTTTAAAAATAATTAAAATAAGTTGATGAATGAAAAGATTACGATATAATGAGCATAGTTCCTGCAGAAGACACTTATTCCTCACTGATGTAAGTACCAATAAAATAAACAAGCTGCCAATGTTTATATTTCTAAAACATAGAGATACTCCTTCACACTACTGTAAAATAAACTAAACCATAATCTTGAGGAAATAAAGATTTCAAGCTGCTAAATTTTTACCAGAAACACAGACACTCAAAATACAGACACAAAATGCAACACACAAACCCTATTCTGAGTCTACTACCTTTCTTGGCTGGTAAATCAGGTAATAAAGAAAAGCAGCACCCCTTGCCAGGTGACAATTTTAGGCTTTTTTTTTTTTTTTTTTTTCCCCCCAGTCGTTTGAACTTCCATCAGCCTGTTTGCAAATTGAGGCAAGAATGAAGAGAACTGTTCTTTATGAATCTTCCATTTCAGTCTTTCACAAAGTCTTGAAAGACTTTCTTTCTGAAAGACTTGAGCCTTTGAGAGCATGTTTAGTTTTTCAAGTGTCTGAGAGTAGCTGCAATTGCTCCTTTTTGAGAGCTCTCAAGTTTAGGTTCCCTTAAAAATGCCATTCTGTTATTGTTATTCTTCAGTGCACACATGGAGGTTTTTTAGGAGGTTATTAGAAGGAATGGAATATTTGCTGTTGGCACTGATCACACATCTTTGATAAACATATGAAGTATTATTGCCCATCTTTCGCTTACCTTTGTTTAGCATAGGGCTAGATCTCAAAAAAAATAAATAAAACAAAACAAAATAAAATAAAATAAAAGTTGGTTTTTAACCCAAGTTGGGTATATATCATTTACTCTGAACAGCAAGTTTGTGCATGTTTGAAGCCACATTCAAGGGCTGTGGAAGGAGAGAAAGATGGACAACACTTTTCAGCTTGTGGCTGTAATGTAAAACAACCAGAAAAACACCAGTTGCAGCAAATATCAGTTCGACTAACAAATAGAGTTTATGCTTATCAGAATTTCTGGAGCTCTCACAAGGTATAAGAAAAACTAGCTTACATAGGGCTACTTGTCTGAATTTTGGTTAAAATATTTGTCTTTCATGAAAGAGCATTAAAACAACAGGCAGCCATGTTGGGGCCTACTTACTTTTACACATACACTGTATATCTGATTGCAAGAACCCCTCTCTCTCTAGAAACCTTTCTCCATTACTAATGCAAGGGTGGGAGGCCTCAGGAATAATTTTGGTCCTACTTCAAAGGAAGGGTTCTGCTATCAGTGCGAGCATAACCAGAAGTGCAGCAGCAATACACGCAATTTTCCAGAAATATTCCAAGTTGCAAAACACAGCAACCTTCTTCTTCCATATCTTTGTGAAGATATGGAAATATATAATGGGACAGTATTTTAATGCTCTTTTAGCTAATATTTTACAAAAGCCCTTTAAAATTACAGTCACTTCTTCGATCTATTGCAAAAAGTCACAATTCAAATTCAGAATCTTTTTTTTTACAAGAACATTTTTGAGAAGTAAATTCTTATTAAACACATATGTGGAGATAACTCATATCAAGCTCTGAGTAGTAATATTATGGAAGCCACAGCGATTTCATGATAAAAAAGTAGGATGTCAACACATTATCAATTCTTGTAGACAGAGGAAATATCGAGATAAATAAAGAAAATCTGACAAATTGGACCTCTCGTATACTGAAGATTGTGCACAATTAGGATTCAACTTCATCTTATGAGTAGGAATGAGGGAGAAAATACACCTTGGAAAAGAAATAAAGCATAATTTAAACCTATATACTTGACAGATGATGAAGACTTAGTATAGACTGCTCTTTTTCTCTAGATAATACCTTCATTTTACAAATCTAAAGAACTAAAACAAAGTAATGCAACATCATCTTTTCTGGTTTACTTAAAGACAGTTATTATTATATTTGAAGAGAACTTTTTAACAATATATAGAAAGTAGGCATAATACATTCATAAGGAGTTGATTTTTTTTTTTTTTTTGTAGAATATTGAAAACTCAATATTTTGGGCAAATTTTGTTAACCCACACTACAGGACTGCATTACATTCTGTTCTAGTATTTAGTTCACAGTAATAGTAGTGTGATACTCTTAGTTCACAGTTCACATCCAGTAAATCACACACAGCAGTTTATGTAAAATCATCAGTAAAAGCAAGCATTTTTAAAATTTTTTTTCCAAAAGAATCAATCTTTGAGATTATTGTTATTAGGTCAAACTTCAGTACTACTCATACTGGTCAGATTTAATAGATTATTGAAACTTATACTGTTAAAAATCTCAAAAAAAAAAAGTGCATGAAATTTTAGAGACTGATTTGGAGCTTATCATTACTTTGTGAAAGGTGACTTTAACATTAAAAGTAAACAGTCACCGTCTATCCAGGCTCATTTTTTTATGTTTAAAATCCGAATATATCCTTATAACAACTTCTTAAATCCAGCTGCTCCATAAAGGCTATGTTAAGCTATTTTAATATATGATGAAAACAGCAAAACCACATTTTTAATAACAAGAGTTTACTACTGTTAAATATAATCTTTATTGGATTGATTTAAATAGAAATTTTATAGTCTTGGAACTAAAAGCGCATGGAAACAAATTCCATGAATGATCTAGTTACCTAAAGTATTTATGTGTTCCCATTTATAATGAAAGACAATACATTAATTATTCTTGTGTTGTCTGTGGAAAAAAAATCACTTTGGAAAAAAAGTTACTGCTTTTAAATGGAACCAGCATAGAGCAAGCCTCCTAATTTGCAAGTCTATTTATTATTGTAAAGTGAAAAATGTAAAGATGGGTAAAAGCTACGATATGCAAATCAGATGTGGTTTAATCCACAATGTTTACTTGGGAGAATCTTCTCTGATTTGGGATCTACTTGGACAATGAAGACTGCTTCCAATTTTAAAAAAGAAAAATGTGCACATTCTACAGGGTAACCTGTCCACTCTTCCATAACCATTTAGAAACGTACTAAAACCAGTTCAGTTCCCCCATCTCTCAAACCAGAGACATCAAGATAATTCCAGGAAAAAAAACAAAATCCAAAAAGAACAAAAAAAAACCCCACCACCACCAACAACGAAAAAAAAAAGACAAAAACAAAAAAAAACAGCAACATAACACTAACAAAATTGAAAAAGAAAAATCATAGAATGCAAGATGACTCCATATTACATTCTTGACTATTTGCCACTGTTAAAACGACCAAAATTCACAGAGTAGAGAGGATCTTATCAGTACAGAGATACTTTCTTACTGGCATAAGCTTGCCTTATGCTGATTTAACCATTCTTTCTTCAACAAATGGTGTTACATGAAGAACATGCACAACAAGAGATAGACCTTTTCAAAAATAGGAATTAAGGAACATCTACCAGACCAGTTTGATTTGTACACCTGATACCATCACAGCATCTGATGGCCAACATACAGTCATTAAGGTACCAAAGATCTTCAATATTGTGTTAACTAATAAAGATCTTGTTTACATTTTAAATTATGGTTTCTCATTTTTTTTTTAAAAAAGAATGCCTGTAAGGTAGTGTCACATATTTCTATTCCAAAGTCATGCAGATAATTTAACTATTGGAAACAAAGAGGAAAACTTTTTTTTTTTTTTTGAAATGCTGAAACTATTGTGTCAAAATTTCTTATACAACAACTATTTTCCCACTACAATGCATGCAAGAAAACAGCCAGTTCCCTTTATGCTTTTGCTTCGAGACTAGTAAGTATATGAAATGTTTTTTCTACGGAATAGTCTGACAATAACTCTCTATGAAATATTAACTGATGTTGTGTTTAAAATGGGAGATAGAAATGAAAGAATAAAAATACTTTAAGCAGGAGCACTACTTAACACTTTTAAAGATTGCTTTTGTACTTTGGAAACAATAAGAAAGTCTTCGATTTTCTATATACCATTTACTGATGTTTAACTGTATATCATACAAATGCTTTCAGGTTTTATCCAAATGTGCTGTTAAATTACCCATGTAATTATCTCAAGAGAAATCATTATACTTTTTTTATTGTTAATTTCATTAACACTTTAGCGAGAAGAGTTTGGTTGTATTTAAATTCAGCTGTCAGAGTCTTTATTAGTACAATTAAAGGGATCATTTCTGTATTATTCTAGACGTTTCTTTTTGCAGGGATGTTTAATTACCGAGTTACAGCAACAACTGAAAAGTCAATGGAGAAGAAAATATAGGCAAAAATATATGGTCAAACTTGGAACAAAATACAATTCTAGTCAATCCAGTAGTAAAATCTGTTTGTAAATACACTGCCATTAAAAAAAATTAGAAAGGTTCTTTCTAAAATGTGAGACATGACATGACAGCTGCATATAGTTTAGGAACCTTCCTATAAGATACAGTGGCAGTGAGTTGAGTAATTGGATATATCTGTTTCTTCATTTGTAACAGATTCAGAGATTCATCATAGAGACAGGTATATTCAAATATCTGCTTAGAGAACCCTGTACAGACAAAACAGAGATCACTTCTGATATACCACTATTATATCTTATTTCTTCATCAATAAATGCAGCACCATTACTTCCCTGGCTTTTGTGTGCACTACAGTGAAGCTGAGTCAGCAAACATTTCACTTTTATGCAATTCCACTGATTTATATTGAGTAATAAGAAAACAGCTTTGCAACTAGTGATCCAGGCATAAAGAAAAAAATAGAAATGCAAATTAAATTTAATTTCTACATTTGAAGTACAAAACTAAGACAAATTTGCTAAAGATGGAAACAGAAGATAATCTGAATCCCATACAGAAATTTCTAATTCTAGGGGAAGGTGGAACAGGATTCTCATCTCCTTCAGATTTTAAAGATATCTGCTATCTTAAGCACCCTTATTCGGAAAAGGATGACATTTAGAGAAACTAATGAATTAGCAAATGCAAAAAAAAATCCAAGAAAATTCACATCCTTTGCTCTTTGACAGAGTAAAATTATCTTTTTCCTATAGGGAGTACTTTAATTTAAGGATAATCTGGGGAAAAGGGAGAAAAAAAATAAGGAATGCTATAAGAAATCTGCACCTATACTGTCCTTCATTCCAAGGGATATACAGGGTTTAGGGAAGAATGATACGGAAAAAAATTATATGGAGATTTCCTTGTTTGGCTTTTTACCATGTTTTTTCCCCATCAGTACAGGTGAAAAATCCATGTTTGGGTGATTAAATAATAAGAGCTTCTGAATCCTTTCACTTTCAGCATTTTATGATTTCTTGTTTACAAAGCAGCACTATGGCATAACTAAAATTCTGCTCCAGATAATTTTTGTACTGGAGGAAAGGATACAAAATCATGAGGAAAATTGCCTTTCATTTATATGCAGAAAACACTATTATTTTTGCTGCTAATGCTTTTACTTACATTTAATGTGTTTGAAAATTTATAATGTTAAAATATAAACTTCGCATTGCAATCAAAACAGCAACTGTGTTTACACTTGCTATTGTACTGTAATGAGAAAAAAGATACCTTCTTTGTTTTATAAACCGAATAGCATTTCCCAGAAGCACAAACATTTTTATTTTAAATTATCTTAAATCAATACTGAAAATAGCCTAGGGTTGTGTTGTTTCAACTAAAAGTGGAAGGAAAAAAAAGTTTAAGACTGTTTATAGATGTGTCTAGTGTAACAGTTTCATGTGTTGGATGTGACTTTCACAGTCTGTTGGCAGTTTGCAAGAAAGCCATCACACCTGTGACTTGGCTGTTGATTAATGAGTCTTTCAACTCTTCGCTACCATCTGAAGACGGGCCATGGCCTTTCTAAGCTTCACTGGTTTATTCGCCTTCAACTCTACAGTCCTACCAAGGTATCTTCTATAAAGAAAATCACACCTGGTTAAGGCTAATGAAAACCTCAATATGTCATTTTCGAGACAAGTCAAAAAGCATGTAAAACTAGACAAAAGATGTATTCAAGCAACATGAATGCAGTTTTGTCATAACCTGTCAATCTAAAGACTACCATAAAAAAGCTTTCCTCAATGACATTTTTCAGTGTCAACTGTTAGAATGACAATTTTGAATTCCCTCTTTACTACATGATGCAGGATGCATAATGGCTTCCAACTCTTTACAAAGACAGAGTTTTCTTGTTAGATCTCAAAATGAAGTTTACCAAAAAAGCAGTTTTTATAGGCCAGATTATCAGGCAGCATGCTAGCTCAGAAACTACCAAATCATAGTGTCTATGCAGATTTTAAACCAATTACTCAAATCACAATAGCTCTTAAGAGCATGTGCATTGAAGTGCCCAACTCTGCAGCATACTCAAAACTGTCATGATCATAAAACTTTTAAGGACAGCTTGACTCTGGCAACAGGGCCTGGGGAGAGGGTCAACTGGGACTTCAGGACTTTTTGTCCTTCTTTAAGCGGTTAACTGTTGCCAGACAGGACAAGGGAAGTGCAGGGATTTGAAAAGGCAAACAAGCTAGGGGAGAGAGATCGGTATGGAAAGAGAGTGGAAAGCAGACAGGGAAGAGCTACAGCTGGGAAGGTCTGTCATACCTGCATGTGCTAGCCACCACCAAAACTCAACTATTTGCCTCGTGGTAGCAACAGCAAATACCTCTGGGTCAAGAGAAAGCATCAAGTTGCTCCCCATCTCCTTCAAGGAAAATCTGAGGGGCCTGATGAAGGCTAGCTCTAAGAGGACAGTAAGGTAATTCAAGCTAGTAAAGTGATCTCTTACTGATGTGTAAGTCAAGTTGAACTACTAGGTGCCAGCTAGGACTGCACACATGAACAGTTCCCATGGATTAGTTTCCACATGGTAGTTTTTGTATCTTTAAATTTAGTCATGAAAAGATCAAAAGGCTCTACTCAGGGTTTTGCTAAAGAGTAATTTTGCAATGCAAAAGAAACTTAAAGGTGACTACAGGACCAGAATTTCCATCTATTAAACTGACATCAATAATTCCCTCTCCATCTTAAAGAGGATTTGCACATCTCAACTCATTACAGCTTGCAAAGAAATACAGAATCCTATATGGAAACTGGTTTATTCTGTGTTAATAGCATTTTGCTGAAAATCCATAATCTAAAAGTAGCAGAAGGAAGAAACAGCAGGTTAATGGACAAAACAGACTTTTAGCTTGTTGGCTTGCATCCTGTAGTGTTTTCCGTTGCATGTGCACTGAGGAAGTCCATAGGTGAGATGAGTAGCTAGGTTACGTGTACAGCTGGAGTAGTCAGCACTCAGGCGAGCATTAACGGATGCTTTGAGCATTGGTACATAGTTAAGATCACTGTGCATCAAGAATGTAAATTTGGATCAGAAAGGCTCAGAAATAAGAAAAAGAGATAAGAAAAAGGCGAACATGATTACATCCACTTAAAAATTCTTACTGTGCAACAGGATGTGAGACAGAGTTGAAAGGAAGGCAAATTATTTGCAGATTGAAAGGATGTATCCGTTTTAAAGAAAAGCTAGAATGTTATGGGATGCCAGTCACCAGGTTAATCAGATAATAACATTAAATATTGTTGTATCAAATAGACTTTTCAAACAATGATTTGTGATTGCAGTATAAAGAAATACCTAGCTATAAACATACTTTTTTAAAGAAACAGATGAGATTTGAATCCTAACAGTAAATGTACACATGCATTATTAATAACATTAACAATTAATAACATTAACAATCTAATTTACTTAGATTTTTTCATCAAAGCATAGGACATACAGGAAAGGACATCTTATCCATCACAGCAAAGGACATAAAAATATGGTCAAATGTTATCTAAATTCAAGTGGGAGAACTAAGATGCAGTGAATTGCTAGAAAAACATGTTCTTGCTCACAGGCCTATGTTTTACCCAGTAGACAATGCTAAATACTTACTATTTCATAATGCTTTTTAATACAAAACATTTATAAAAATGGAAATAGTATTAAAAAAAAACTTGAAGTAATTTTACCATGATTTTACTCTAACAGCCATCAGTCATACTTCTATACTTTATATACACAGAGATTTCATCACAAGGGACTTGCCTTAGCAAGGAGAGGTTAATACTAAGACAAGCTGGGATACAACAGTCCCCTGCTTTTTTGCACCTCCTACTGCAGAATGTATTTGTTGTTGTTGTTTTTTAAACAATAGACTGTGTGGGTGTAGTAACCCACCGGAAAGGGAAAGAGAACAACCAGCAAGGTCTACAGGACACCGAAAGTCTCACCTTAAGCCTCACTTATGTGTGGCATGCATGATATAGCTGGGCACGTAATAACAACTAGAGTGGAATTCAAACAGTGTTTCCCTTGGCTAGTGGTCAGTGTACATTCTGCCACCAGTGCTTTAAACCACCAGGCCGGGAACTAAGCCTGGTTTTGGCAGGTACTCTGAGATTGGAGAGCAGTTTCATTAGCCATGCCAGAAGATAGCAAGTGTCCTTATATTAATGGATGTGACAGATACATTGTTAATAATAGACTCATAATTATGAAACAGGGTCCTTGCTTATCCAAAGTGGATTTTCTTTTCTTTTTTTTTTTTTTTTTTTTTTTTTTTTTTGAGGAGACACATACACCAATACATCTAAATATGACTCTGTGGTCAACCAAGAGATATGCAACGCTATATTAGCACCTTTCAGCTTCTTCTTTTAATATGGCAGCAATAGAATATAAATGTCTTTCACAGATTTACCATGCCTTTTAGCAAGCCTGTTCTTATAAGCCTTATCACGACATCAGTTACAAACTCATCAGGCAGGTGATCCTTAGTGACATTAACATTCTCCATTAAGACAACGTTAATAATTGATTTGTCACTACAACATCATCATGGACTTCCAGTATCCAACAATTTGGATATGGAAAGTCTAGGACATCTGCAGTCTTGATGGAGGATTAACTAACACATCCAAAAGCACACTAGATGTAACACTATCATCCTCTGCCAGGCAGTTACAGCTCATATCCTTGTGGCATGCCAACAGTAACTCTTCCACTATTTGTTTCTCCTACAGAAAATATTGTCAGAGTATACTATCTTTTCACATCCTTGATGGGTTCACTTATTTCTCATTCAGACTTCTATAGAGTCATATAAAATCTTTTCATAAAAAGAATTAAAATGCATGCAGTTTGTTGACATTCCTTTCAATTTCAAAACTTCATAATACATTTTTCCATGTGTTGATAAACTGGATTTTAAAAGAGCATTTTCTAGATATCTAGATAATCAACAACACAATGAATATAAACATTTCCTATAAATAGTTCACCATATGGCTACCATTCTCAACAGATGGTGTCTGTGTATCCACTAGAATATACAAAGCTATGCAGATTTTGCCCTGCAATCATTCAAAATTCTAAACAAGAATTCTTGTCTTAATTTTAGTTTTACTAGGCTTTAATCAATGGTAAAACATACGATCAGATCGCCTACCTTACGTATGAGAAATGCCACAACTTTGTTAATAAATTCATCCATAAAAAGCAAGTAGTCAGGCCTCACCAAATCCATAAAAAGATGTTCCAAAGAGAGGCAGAATATCAGCACACCTTCCTCAGCATAAAGGGATCTTCTGAAGTTTAGCACATCACCTGAGTGCCAGGGATAGGCCAGGATGCAGTCTGGACTACTTTAAGCAATGTCTGACATCTTTCGAATGCCAGTGTTTGTGTAGATTCGGTAGTCACAGCATTGCAAAACACATTTTACCCGGTTTTTGAATTTTTACCCAATAAAACAAGCTATTAGAGTCTGATAGTTTCCCTGAAGTCATACATAAACAGCTCCAGGTTCTGTACTGCACCTTCCAAAGCTGCTGGGCAGCTGACAGTATTTATCCAAGGAATGTAAGACTGGAGGTGAACTACTGGGTCAGTCCTGTTTCATCTTAAAAACTACTTAAATTCCATCATCACAAAAATATTGTCTGAAAAAAAGTGTTCTTCTGCTTCACTGTTCTGTTGGAAATCATTATCCAGTTCCCACTCTACACTTACTCCATGGCTATTCTTACTCACTTGAATAAATACTGTTTTCAACTTATGTACTTTGTCTAACACGGTGATGTTTCTTATCTGTTTATGGTAAACGAACACATCCCCTTTTGGTTTTTAAATTGC
This sequence comes from Nothoprocta perdicaria, assembly GCF_003342845.1. Lineage (NCBI taxonomy): Eukaryota > Metazoa > Chordata > Aves > Tinamiformes > Tinamidae > Nothoprocta > Nothoprocta perdicaria. The sequence continues at coordinate 1,216,281 of NW_020455588.1, forward strand.
TAGGCTTCCTGTTCTTAATAGCTTGTACTTTGCTGTCCTTGGCCTTGCCAGGCTGTAAGTTCTCTCTCTGTTCCCGTTATTGCTTGAATGCTTCTGCTCACCTGCACACACATACATCATTCCAACAAAATCATCACTCAATCCCCTGTACTGGTACCTAGTGCTCTGTGAAACTCTGTGAAACCACAAAGGAGGGAAGCCTCTCAGTAAATTACTTCAGTGTGGGAGAACAGCTACTTATTTTTCAAATATCTGGTTATTTTGTCATAATTACAGCGAATGGATAGTACTTATTTTCTACAGCAATATGTATAATGCAAGTGAAAGTCCTAGTTCGCACAAAGTGGGTTATATCACAACACTATGACTATATATATAATTATACATAATTTATAACTCTATATAAGCAAAGTATTAGCAGTTTATGTACAAGCCAACTGAGATACTTTATTGAAAATAAATACAAACAACACTAGAAAGTATTTAACTCAAATCAAACTTTTTGGCGATGAATATATATCTAAGCATGAATGAAAGAGTGCCAAGGCTACTACAAAAGCAGAATGCATCTGTGTAACTGTGCAGGACATTTTTGCAAACCTGTGTTAATCAAATATTATTTTAAGCATAACTGAAAAGTGTAACCAGCATTTCATCTGTTCAACTAGAATTATGAAAAATATGCAACAGGAATAAAAAGAGAAAGATAAAGAAAGCATCTTTTATTCCTATGAGAAAAAAAATGATTATAGTTTCTAACGGTCTGAACTGCAAATAGAGAACACGAATTTTTTGATATTGAGTATTGCCCAACTTTACCAGGCTATTCCTTACAACCTTTTATATTTGAGATGATCTCTAAAGGTCCCTTCCAACCTTAATGATTCTATGATTCTATAAAGTTTAAATACAGTAACACCAGTAACTACATAGCCTCAGTTTGTAGGAAATCCTCTAAACATTTTTACTTTGAGAGTCATAGGAATGAGTGGAATAGGTCCACGCACACATGCAGCCAGCAGGAGTAATACTCATTCCCTTTTTAACCCATCCTAGAAGCTTTTTACTTGCCCCTAACCACCATCTAATTAATTTGCCAACTACTTTGCAGGCTCTGGGACAAGGTTCCCATAACCCCCTCCCATCTAACTCAGTCATTAACTAGGTTAGGGGATCATTTCCCTTGTAAACGAGTCCCATAAGTATTTTTAGTGTTTTTGCACAGAAGAGAGCAGAATATACTTATTTTACTTCATATACAACAGACGGTGTTTCTCTTTAAGCATAAAAAAGGAAACCATTCTCTGTCCACTGTGAACAAAAATATTTCGCCAGCACATAAGTAACTGATAAGGGAAAGCTCATTGGATATGTTAAATGAATAATAAAAGCAACATAAACATCTACTTTATAAACTGATAGTTCTCTTTCCTAACAGTGCCCTTGGTTTCATTCGGCTCATCTCAGGGAGGAGCTAGTAAAAACATAATGGATCCATCAGAAATAAGACAAAATGATCACACTCAGCCTGAAACCTAACTCCTGAGCACAAGCAAGACTGCTATTAAGGCATTTTTAGGACTATGAAGAACCATCTAAAGACGAGGCTTACTTGAGTCCAGCTTAATTGACTAAGCACAAGGCAAGCTAGAACTGGTCTAGCCAGTTCAAAGAATGGATCAGACACACTTTAGCAGTACTGAAAATATCCTGACATAAAGACATGCTGTGGTGAAGATGCTGGGAAATATGGCAGACATCTGGATTACCAGATAAACCTAATGCTCATCTAAATGATCTGTTGCTCTATAAACTACAGAATGTAGTACTTAAAGGTTTGAATAATAAAATATATGAGCTAATCCTTAATGCCTTGCAAAATGTCACTTCTAGATACGAGCTTCCATATCATATAGAAGGACAACGAATGGAGACATTTTCAAATGAGAAAAGATGACAACAATTAGGGTACTTATTAAAAACAAAAAAGGAGGAAAAGATGCAGATAATGAATGATACGATGAATGAGTGAACACTGAGAGGAACAAAAAATACGGTTTCTCTACACACTATGAAGAGATCCAAAAAAGTACAAGATGTGTCTCAAGTCAGCCAAGCTGAAATGCCCAAAGAAAATGCTCCCTCTGCAAATCACAGCAGACTTTTCTACTCCCCTTAGTTCATGCTCATGACATCAACATGAAGGGATGTATAAGAACCACCTTGAGTCTAAGTTCTTATTAGAGTTTCTTTTAAAAGAGAAAACCACTTCATTTTTAATGAAGGACAAGTGCTAGGAATCAGCAGCAGAGCTATCAAAGAAAAAAAATAATATTGAATTATCTCTGCTATTTAATAGAAAAATGGCATGAGTGGTTCAGATCAAGAAGTCCATGTGGTACCATGGACCACGTTCTGTGCTGGCAGTTGGTAACAAAGGACAACTGCAGGAGAAGTGAATGATTTGCCAAGAGGGAAGCATATTTCCATTCCCAGGAAGCATATTTCCATTCCCAGCATGCACATTTTCCTATTTTCATAAGGATTTAGGTAGCCAAGATTTTGGAAAAAAAATCTACAAAAATTGAACTAATATTCCTGCTGTAAGAGATACATGTGAAAAATGTGTGGTTGTCATGTCCTATTGTTTTTTAAAAAGGGATCTAAATAAACAAACAAAAAAATCATCAAAATATATTTCCCTTTCATATAAATTCACACTCTGAAGACATTCCAGCCAAAGACAGAGATTATGAAGACAGTACAATTAAATTTCAACACTGTTTTAGCAAAGTTTAATCAGCAACAACTGCAAAAATTTCAAATATCATTTGAGGCACAAGTTGTGAGCATTATGAAATCAATTCCTTGCTTCAGCAGTATCTTCTGTGATTTTAGCTACATATCCTGACTGATATGAAGGTAGGATATTCCCTACAGAATATAGCCTACAGAAAATGAGATACTCTTAATAAAATCAAACTTGATATATCACAGAAAAAACCTTGTCCACAAGAAAGGACATTAATTACAGGTAAATATCATGTGGTTAAGAACATTTCAAAATACCTTGAAAAGCACAGTTAAAAAGCCAGAGTGACAATGACTAACACTTGTAAGAGGAACTGAAATCAGAAACTCCCAGAATTGAAAGTATTCATTACCACAAGTAACAGTTGAGTATTATACAACATAAGATTGCAAAAAGAAGGAAATCTTGTGCCTATTTAAATTTGGTCCAAGTCAGAATACATATTTTCTAACCCAAGAAGTTATACACAGTTGTAACACATCAACTCTACCTGCAGCAGATTTTAATGTTTCATTTAGATACTTACAGCTTTCAACCTGAATTTTACCAGTATTATTCATTCATTTATTATAATGTTAAATATATCTGCTCATCAATTAAACAGTCATTTTTACAAGTAGAAATAAGTGGTGGGAGATTAAAATGTGCTCTAATATCTTAAAACTATTGAAGAAGTACTTTTTATTTCTAGCTGTACTTCTCATGCCCTCGCTGGATTTAGACCTCATTGATATTTGAACATTGCCCAAAGTTCTGTGCTATACAGCTGAAATCTCCTTGAGCAGTACAAGCTTGGAAAAGTTCAAAGTTATTCATTATTTTTTAAAGCACTATATAAGGGCAATATCAGCCAAGACTCAGGTCTTAGCCAGAAAACCACATTAAGTCCTCAAAACAAGAATTACAAGCTAACTTGCCATGAATAAAACGCAGAAAAAACTATAAGTATTTCCATTTTAAAATTGTATCATTTTAAAATATGTAATTTATTTCATAAATCGCACTCATAAAAATCTCTGCGCATCGACCTTTATGAAGTAAAAGAGAAAATTGGAAAAGTGCAGTTTCCAGAATTCCATTACCTGTGTGCCAGCAGCACCCTGAAGGTCATCTGATTCGGTCCCAAATAACTTGGCAGCAAGTTTGACCAATCCCAGTTCCATTCAGTAATGGCTGACTGTTGATACATGGGAAGAAGCTATTGTTAGTTATTAATCAGTGTTAATATGATCAGTAAATTAAAGCTCCAGCTGTGATATACTAACCAAGAAGAAGAGGGGGGTCTAGAACAAGGACTTAGACAGATGATATCAATCATGTCCACAGAAGACGGTTTTTATTCCAGTAAGACAGCAATTAATTTATAAATCCATTTGGGGATGTAACCATTATTTATAAAAAGATAAATCAATTTTTGAACCGTTATTCTTCCAACTGTTAATGGCATTTTGCCCAATCACTTTGTCTGAAAGCTTGACTCTTTTTTTGAAAGGCAAAATAATTGGCAATTTTATTTTAACAGCAATTAACATTTTCTACTGTTAACAAAAAGTTTGCCATGCAGGACTTAGTATAGCTGAAACTCCCAATGTAACCTGTATCTTAATTAGAGAATGATGGTTTACTTGTGGTTTTTTTGTAAGACAGTCTAGTTACCAGATGGTTATTTTAAATACCAGAAAGCTTAAACAATATGAATTAACATAACCTCAAACTGCTTGCTCAATATATATATATATAGAGAGAGAGAGAGAGCTTGTTTAAAATAAAAAGATCTACAATAATAGCGGACAAATGACTATATATGATATTCCTGTTTACAAAACAGCACTGCTTGTTGTATAAAATTAATTTTCATTGCCTGTACTGGTCAAGTAATGACTACAATTCAACATTTTGGGAGATAATCACTCAAAAATTATATGCAACACTGGAAGGGCATTGCGTACTTAAAATTCAAGAAGCTTCTCAAAAAAATGGAAATATCTTGCAGGTTATCTTTTTCTTCTCACAGACAGCACCTGGTTCTTCTGGGAGAAAAGTACCAGTGTAATTCCTTGAGATAATCCCTCTCTTTCCTTCCCTTCTTATTTTACTCCCATTCTTCTTTTCATTTGATTTTCTCACTAACTTTCATCTCTGGCATACACTGAAAAGTAGGATTAAAAAAACAGGTGAAATGTAGAGTAAGAAAACAAGACAAGACTAAAGGAAGAAGAACATACAGTGAAAGTGGAAAACGAAGGAAGAAGCACACAACTGAAAAATAAGAAATGAGAGGAGGAGTCAAATATGAGAATAACAGGAATGAGAGCAGTATATGAAAGGACGGAAAGTAGGGCAGAAAACAGGCAAGCATTCAATCCTCTACAATGAATTAAAATTTAATAAATAACTATGGTGAAAATACTGGTAGAATCAAGAAGAAAAAAAAAAGGAGGAAGGGAAGAGACAGACAGAGAATACCATGAAAACAACTAGGAAAATTCATAAATACACCAGAAAACAACTACAAGAAGTCCATCAACCCAACCAGTTCTACTCAAAAATAAATAGTCTGTTTAAAGAATAAAAAAAGAAAAGAAAGAAAGAAAAAAGAAAAAAGTTTCCAGGAAAGGAAAATTATTTCTTTGCAATATTTTTCTTCATTTGACTGGGGAAGACTTGTATAGCTTAAATATATTCTTATTAGACAATAAAGCAGCAGCACTGGCAGAGACAGAGCTGCCAGGACAAATTGATAAAAGCCAAGGGCAACAAGTTACTAGGACCAGATGGTAATTATTCAAGATTTTGCAGGAATGCAAGAGCGAGGTGGCTGATTGGTAACAGAAATGACACACTCCTAAAAATCATCTATTGAAATAGAAGGCTGAAAGGTTAAGAAATGTACATATCTTTAATAAAAGTGATAGTGTTGATCTGGAAAATAATGGATCAGTAGACTGTATTTCAGGAACCATAAAGTTGATTGAAATTATAATGAAGTAACTTGCTAAATATGACACGTTGGTGACAAATTAGCAACGTTTCAGGAAAGGAACCTCAGCTAGTGTACTACATTTTGTACATATCCCAGCAAAGGGTGTGATTTTCTTTCAGAAAGCTTTTAAAACAATTTCTTTAAAGAATCCTGTAGTGAGGAAGCTAAGAGCATGCCTACACTGTATAACATCACATGGTACAGAGAGTCTTTGGCTAGAGCTCCATCAGCTCTTCGGAATCACGAGCTGTATTGCCTGCCTACTCCAACTGGGTCTTCCGAGGGAATTTTTTTTTCTAAATACAATACATAATCATTGACAAAATACATATCCATAGAAGGATTAAATGATAGTTCATGTACTAAAAAACAAATCTAGCTACATTAGATTGAACAAAAATCAACAAGGCAATAATGAATTACATGCTACCAGGTTTCATGGTAGAACCCAACCACTAAGAATTGAATTTAAGAAGAAATGTATCCTAATGGAAGGAAATTTGATCCTTGCCAAGGCTTTTGCATTCTCTGCAAGCACTGGCAATAGTTTTCACAGGAGATTGAACACTGAAGTATGTTGATCACTATTTTAGAAATGTAAAGTTCCACACTGCAAAATAAAATGTACATTTTTTTTTTATGGTAAAGAGAACTAAATTCTTTAAGTGCATGAAACAAGTCTTTATATTGACAAACTCTGCTTTTTTTTTTTTTTTTTTTTAGATAAGAGATTTTATGCCAAAAATTTGCAAAATCCAAAGCTATCTCATAAGATCTACCTCTTCTCATCTGTTGATTAATAGAATACTGCAAAACTACCGTGGAGCAGAAAAATTCTGTCCTGAATTGCTGCTTCAGGAAGGTCTTATTTGACTACACTATTAATGAATTGAGACTGAGGCAAAGCAAATTATTTTAGGTATTTCTTAACCAAGTTCATTCATATAAATGATTCTGTACTCTCTTAAATTCCATCAATTTAGTATACACATCTAGTGGATGTATACTAAATGGCACTAATGGAAGAAAAAGAATGCTTTTAAAACATACTAATCTGGAATAAGAAGCCTTGTGAAACTGGTATTAACCAGTTTGACTGTACAGGATATTAACAGTTTGATTACAACATGATGATCATCCAGCATTCATTAAGCAAAGAGAAAAAAAATTACTAGGTATGCTTTACAGCAATACCTAATGAATTGTCCAGTAACAGCATAAGTGAGAATGGAGATCATTCCATTTGAAAATAAAATTGTGCTGAAAAGCCATCTTTCTGCCAGAAGTCTGTGAAGTGAACTTCATGTAACTAAAATATAATTTATTTTAAAGTATATGGAATTCTAGTGGTATAGCTGAACTGAGGGATTAAGACTTGAAAAAGTATAATGATTTTTTTTTTTCAAGTGTCCAAGTGCTTTGAGAAAGTACGTACCATTTTCTGAAGGAACTTATTCATGTTGCTCTCTAGTGGTAATTTAGGCATCCCAATTTTTTTTTTTTAACTTCTATTCTAAATTTCTGAAAGTAAATTATATTCCTTTATCTATGACTAGTATAGCTTAATGAATGCTTTTCTACGTATTTCCTCTTTGCCTTGCTTATCTCATTAATCTGTGAATCTGATGCATTTTCAAAGAGTCCTCTACACTACTGGCGAGTATTTCTATGAAGGACTTACCAGGTAAAATTCTGAATGTGCACTTGGAGCTCTGCCATAATTTTCAAAAGGACTAATCCCTATTTACCATTACATAGATGTAATAAATGTCACTGTTAATAATGGGCTTTCCTTTACTACACTGAACTATCATAGAAAGTGTGAGTAAATGTAAATTGTTCTTACACACAATAGAAGAAAAGGACAATGGAGCTCTTTGAACATCACGCCACTATAACGGGTGTCCTCACTAGCTTCCTGAGTAATAACGTTCCTTCATCAAATGTGAACTCCTGTAATTAATTCCATTTGCGTGATTTCAGTCTCCATATTTATCACGTTCACAAGAAGTATATTATAGTACAGTAGCACCAAAGTTCCACGTTTTCACCAACCTGACTGAGCACTTTTGCACAATATTGGCTGTGCACCTGGAAAGGGTTGAAGACAAGCTGCTCTTCCTTGCCCTTCAGTATCAAAGGCAAACACTCGTCAGAGGTACCGCTCTCTTCAGAGCAATTCGCACAGGATAGCTGTTCCTTCAAATAATCCTTTTTAAGGGGAAGAGGAAAAAAAATACAAATTAATATATGCTACTTAGGCTTCTTGATCAATCATTTACCCACATCTCAAGCACAAGTTTACTGTGTGCTTGAGAGGAATTCCTTGTAGTTAAAGGAGACAGTAAACGATCTCTGACATTCAAAGCCTTTCTAAAACAGGTCTATGACAGACAGTAACTAACCTCCATCAATATCTAACTTCAGGAATTCAAAATATACTGTTCAGAAATTATCATTAAATTTTGTTCTTATTCAAAATACTTGTTAGGTGTATGTAGCCGAAATGAAAATTGAAACTGTTTTCTAAGAGCTTTTCTAATGGTTATCATATGATTTCTTCTACATGATAATGTATGCAAAATATTTAAAGTTATCTTCAGGCAGCATGAAATAGTTTCTGCATGAATATAAATTAATTGCTTAATAAAAATGCTCAAAACAGTTGTTTAAATACAGGAGATAATCTCCTGCTCTTTGAAGTTATTTTTAATTATTTTAATATTCAAAAACTTGAAAACATTTATGATTTACATAGCAATTTTAGAAATGGCACTGCAACAGATTATGATTATTTTGGCCACAATCTCTTGTGTTTTCACTTCTTAAACTACTATGTAAATAAATCACTGCATGCCAATAAAGTGTTTTGATTAAAAAGAGCCATTCTATTAAGAGCTAGATAATGAAAAATTTAAAGATCTATTTGCTGGAAGGACTACTGTGATTTAACAGTTTATTATTATTAAAATGAAACCCACAATGATAGGATTGCCATAACATTGAGCAAATACTCAAGGTGAGTCTTCATTAAGGTGGATGGGATATGAAGGGCCCTCTCACTTTGCAGTAGCACTGAGATGATAACATTTTTTCCAGCTGTGGTGAGGGAGCATTTTATATGACTGGGCAAGCCACTCGCAGCTCCTAAGTGGGTCTTTCTAAAAGAGTAATACAATCATTAGATTAAGCTGTGGTCTAGCCTATAAGGATTCCCGCCCAATCTGCTACTTCCTTGTAACTACTTCCTTGCGTTGACAAGGGTATAATGTTGTGAAATTAGCCAGAATATAAATAAATAAATTAAAAGTTTTCAGTCAGATCAGCAATCCACATAATTTCTAGTACCAGCACAAAGGGAGCAGGAATACACAAGGGCAAGAGAAACAGCATCTCTGAGGGTCTACTCAGATCTACTTGTGAAACCATATCCCAAGTCTCTTACCTACATTTACTCAGTCTCTAAATTTTGTTTTCTTCTTCTGTGCTGATTCATTACTTCATGCCATTAAAATGCTAAAGTTATGCTAAAGGGAGTTATTTAAGAGATATTTTTATAGATTCACTATTTAAAAAAAAAACCCACTTCTTACTTGCTCACATTTTTTTCAATCCCTGCAGACAGTTTTGGAAAAACCCTCTGGGTGTCACAGAGCCAGCTGTGGCAGAATCTGCTGTTTTTTTCAGTAGAGGTATTGGAACTCATTACTAATGCTTGCTAAGGTTTTGAAAATTTTAAGTGGAGTATAGCCACTTCCCAACAGAGGCTTTTTTCTACCCTGAGAAGACTCTGGATTTATGTCTTCAGAAAGATTTTATCAACAACAATAAATATATTAAGAGCTGTTTTAGTATAGAATGTACTGAGTTTACATTTATTGTAGATTTAGTACAGTGTATTTTGACCAGAAAAGGTCATGTTTTAAAAATCTGAAAATAAACAGAAATGAAACCGCGTCTGAATGAAAACACATGAGCTATATCCTTGCTATCGGTGACTGGCCAGGAAACAATGAAGTAGGTGCAATATTCTTGAGCCTGACAGCTCAGGAGAATTGGTTTCTTTTCAGTAGCTGGTAGTCAAAGATGCTTTTTAAAATGATTATTCTTTTTGATATATACATGAAGTACAGTAGACTGCTATGAGTTCTGCAGTATTTATTATAGATCTTAAATCATTATAGTTCTATTTCAAAACACAGCTTTCAAAAAGCTCTATTCTTTTTTTTTTTTTTTTCCTCTTTTTTAAGGAAAATAAAGAGCGACAATTTTCTGACTCATCATTTGGGCTTCTATTCACATGAAATTATTAAGCAGTGCAGCACAAAGCTATCCAAACTAATTTTGCACTACCCTTTCATTGTTTAAAGCATCAAAAAAAACAGATGCATGGACCTTCATGCAGGCAGATCAAGTCTATCTCTTAGCAGTCAGACACTTCAGACATAACTGCAAATTATGAAAACTATTATTGAAAAATAAGACTGAAGAGTGCATTATGACAAAAGCATGTTCAACATTGTAACTTTTTGTCAAGATTTCAAAGCCAAGTCCTGCAGAGTCTAACTGGTCAGGATTTTTTTTTTTTTTTTTTTTTTTTTTTGACAAGACCGTTTTTTCCACCGAGAAACGTTCTATTTTTAATGAAGCTCTAACTAGCTGCAGAAATTCAAGGAGAGACACCTGGGATGCAGAAAGGCAGGTAAAGTCCCTCTTCCACCTAATTCTCTCTCAGCTTCCTGCCTCCTGTTGGAGCTGCTCCACTTTGTATAAATAACTGAATGCTCACAGGAATCCACTCTTGAATTGGGGTCTCTAACAGCTGATATGGGCATTCTACCTCCTTCAGCTAAAATACGATTCTATTTCTGACCTTAGAAGTAACAGAATGGGTTTTTACAGTATTTTCTACAAAGCAGAACAGCTCCAACAGGAGAAAATGACAAAGCTTCACTCTGGAAAACTAATGGTCCAGCGGATAGAGCAGGTACTTTGGTTGTGGGAGACAGATTCAATTCCCTGGTTTAAACCAAGCAGAATAAAGATTTGAGCCTGGATATCCTGTCCCATAGGTGAGTGCCCTAACAGTGGGATTCTATGCTATTTTAGAAGGTCTCTCTCATCATCTTTTCCTCACTTCTTCCTACTAAGAGCAAGCCTGAATAAGCTCCAGGTGAAAAGGTTTTAGTTTGAACTGTATTACAGTAATAATTTTCATTTCAATTCCTGTACCATTTAATTAAGATAAAACTTGAAAAGATTCTGTGTTCTATTAATATTAGGTTGCCATCTCTGCATACATGCTTACATTGCTTCAAAAACTTCCAAATACAGATGGATAAAAGTTGCTCTTAAGCCTATATTTAGGGAACTAAACAGTTGATTTGACTTTCAGGAGCACAGTGCCAGCATTGAGGTGCTCTCCACCACCTGCATGTAGGCATAGTTGTCTAATTGGCTTTTGCTATCAATTAAAAAGATAAAAAAAAGAAAAAGAAAGGAAAAAATATCTTGGCCTATGCCTATATTTGCATTTTACTATAGACATTCTGAACACTTGCAATAATCTTAACAGCACCTGCTTATGCACTCAAGGAATAGCAATTTAGTAATCAAAGCTAATAAACAGAACTTTCTTAATTAAGCTGTGCAGATTCATATTATACAATTTAAGCAAGCCTGTGTTTATTTCAGTGTATATTATCAGAACAGTTTAGGTAATTTAGGGCAATTTAGTACAGTCTTAGGAATAATGACATAATTCTTTTACCTTGCCCAAATTCCACGTGCAGCAAACAAATCTGAATTTGTTTACTGTAATTTTGAAAGCACTTTAGCTGAGCAAAGTTATCTAGATTAAATAAGGTTTTAATGTGGATGCATTTACTTCCTCAACACAGACGTAGGGTTGGTTTGTTTGCTTTTTAAATCAGGGGAACTGATTTACCACATTCAGTTTTACTTCGGGTAAAAGTCCGATTCTCAGTAGCCTGCTGACTTCTTTTCCCCCACTGTTGTCAATCTCTGAAGTTGTATCCCCGATCTATGATCTAAATCGGAGGTAAGTTTATGAGCCATACTCTTGTTTAAGTACATAAATAAAAGCCTACATTGTTTCCTGTGCAAATGCAGGGAAGCCTAAGCTGAATAGATTCTATTACAGTTCAATATTGGATTTCATATTGACTCTAAGAAGCATTATCCCCTCCTTGACTAACCCTTAGCTGCCAGCAGACGCTGCCTCAGGCCAGTACACACCTAATTGCTCGGTAAAAAGGCCGTTTCCCTACCTCATTGAGCCGGATGATGTGATAAATTTGCCTCAGGTACTCGCTGCCACCTGGTTTGTGGCAGATATCCAGGACCATCATGTTTATTTTCTGCTCAGTGAATTCAAGTGCAGCACCTCCTCCCTCTAACGGTGCATCTTCCACTGCAACTGAGGTGCTAGAAAAGACACAAATATTACACTTTATTTCTAAAAAGCCCCAAAATACAGTCAACACACAACAAGTCTTGTTGCACGCACACCTTTGAGGCCTTTATCTAAATATATGACAAAATAGTATGTTATGTAGGCCAAGGTATGCCAAAGTTCTTACAGAAATAAATTCTTCATATTATACTAACTTTATTTTTACATCTGAAAGATGAAAACAAAATATACCTTACTCTAAAGATATACAACAAGCATTTTTTAAAAAAATTTCTTTTGCCTTAGAGAAGTATCTTTGCTACTTGGAATAGCATTAGCATTTGATCTTTTGTACACTTTTCTTTGCCTGTCGGGGAACATATTAAAGACTAATTAATGTGTCAGAAAGGTAGCCATTACTCTAAGTATAGGTTAGAAATTTTACTCTGAAATCTTTAAATCTTTTTCTTTTTCCCACGCTGGTATGGTGGTAACATTTCAAAGGTACACATCAGCCACTTGTTGCACTTTCTGCCTTCCAACTCTGTATTTTTCCCTGTTTTATTCCCCAAAAGTATGTCTAATTGCTACCAAAAGAAAAAAGGCGACAAAAGATGCAAATGCCTCGAAAAATGTGCACTCACAACTCTGACTACTCTTATAGTACTTTTTCTGCATAAAATTTGTCACAAACTCTGTACTAGTATTGTAAATTGATAAAGTATTAAGAAAAAAAAAGTATTGAAACTAATTCTTCTTGCAGCTGCATCATAGATACAGGTTGGCATATGGACACAGCCACATAAGCACATGAAAGATCAACAAATTACACTAGGTCTTCTACAGTCATTATTAGATTAATTTAAAATCTACAAAATAAACATTCCTAATGAAAAACAAGATTTTCATTGTTTGGAGGTCTAAAAGGAAGTATTTTGGTGCCGTCAGCTGAAAGTTGCAGTTTACTGTTGAAAACATGCCGTGATTACCAAATTAGTTCTTCTGAAAGTTGCTGTTGACCTGAAGGCTCACTTAAATGCCACACAGCTGCTGGACATTACAGCTGATATTGCTTCCACATGCAGCTTCAGAACTTCCTACAGAGCAAATAGTTTCAAAACATAAACTATAATTTTGTTCTTTGCTGAATGAAAGTAAATGATACTATGTTATTATGGGATATTTTACCAAAAGCTTCCAAAGAAATTGATCTTTAGAATTAAAGCACGTTTGACGTTGATCTTTCAATACCACATAAAGGTACGAGCTGAATTTCTCCAAGTTCTTAGAGGCTGACATTGAAAGAGTTGAGGCCCTGAGACAAAGCGGTGTATCAGTGTCAGCACCCAAATTGTATCCTTCCCTGTCCGTCATTGTGCAGGTGAAGCAGATGATTGGATTCAGTCACTGCTGTGATTAATGAGTTCCTCTCTGGATTTGGGACTGCTTATCAATCATGTCATTAGGAAGAATGTGCCCTGAAAGAGGCAGACCTCAGCCAAGGAATAACTGCATTCATCTTAATCTGGATATGCACCCAGCCAGCCAAGTCAGGGTCACCACGATGAAAAACAATAATCTTCAACTCGACAAATTACTTTGCAAAGACAGACATTTTGGGGCTGTGTGTTCTTCAGCATCTAACTTGACTGTTTGCCGCTCTGGTGTCACTAGAAAATGAAGGTTATTTTAAGGAATGGTAATTCTGTCAGGCAGTACACAAGACAAACTGTACACAGTCTGCCATGAAACCTAAACCTCCAGCTACAGATTTTGGGGGGAGGCAGGGAGGGAATAACAATTTCCTGAAAGACGAAGACAAAGCAGAATTTATATGTCGTAAGTGGTACCTACATGTTAGCCAGACCTTCTATGTAACTAACCACCTTGATTACAATAATCTAACTCAAAAACCACTTTCAAAAGTCTGGTACACTTGAAAGATGTTTTCACAATTACAAGTGTACATTGCTCTCTCTCGCTATTTATATATATATGTGTGTGTGTGTATACGTATGTCACACTGCATTTTATGGGTTTCATTTTCTTACATACATACTTATATGAATGTGCGTATATTTATCTGTAAAAGACTTCTATTTTGGAAGGACTACATAGCAAGCAATTTCACATGGATTGAGTGATGACTTTCAAACATAACTATAGCTATTCCAAAAAAACTAGGTAAACACCACAGATCTCTTTTTTGAAAGATCTGTTTTTATTTCAGTGTTTATGTAAGCCCTTCCCTAGTTTAATTGGTATCTACATTTCACAGCTTTACTATATTAGCTTTATAATTCCCTTTATATAATTTTATCTCTACATTGTATATCTTAGCTATTAATTCAACTTTTTTTCTTTTTCCCTCCCCTGAAATTGACTAATGATATTTGGATATAAAAAGGAAAAAGTAACATTTATGCTAGATTCCTATTGCAGGAATCCCACTCAAGTCAGGGGAATTTGGTTTCATAACCACATCATAAATAGTAAGTTGGGGAATAAGTAATGTATTCTTAAGTTCCTTAGACATAAAATTAGGAGACTCAGTCAAAGAAAAAATTCTCACTTGGGTTGGCACTGCACACACATTATATTGCAGTTATAAATGAAAGACAGTAATTTCCTGCAGTTTGATACCTGACATGGAAAATGTATTAAGCATTTTTTTAAAATGTTAAATAAACCAGGATAGTATATTAAATTTCAAATCTCCACTTCAGTAGAGGTACAAATACTAGAGATTTCATTTTGTAAGAGTTTATCCCAGTTTATTTAAAAATACCTATTATCTTCTCAGTAACATTACAAATAGTATGATGGCAGCATTCTGTTAAGAATCAATCTACACATTATTATGGTAGCTTTTTATTCTATTGAAGTTTCAGTGCCTGGCATCTGGCTTCAATCTTTTAATCACTGGATTAGAGCTTGTAAATTAGTATTAAATTGAAATGTAAAGATTACAAAGGTCAATGTCAATGAGCATTTGTGTGACACTATTACCACTTACTGCTGCTCATGAAACAGGATACCGTACACCTCAGAGCACTGCATGAAAGTCTATTTGTTGATATCAGTGATTCATATCTAGAATCACTCTATTGTTTATTTATACAGGCAATTACTGTCAGGATAGTCAGGATATTAATGACTGTGACTTTCAAGAATATTCAGGAATGTTACTTTTTTTCTTTCTTTAAGTCAATAATTTAACAATTTAATTCTCTAAGTCATGTAACTTCAATAAATTTAATATAAGGAAGAAACAGTATTTTCGTAGAAATAAATGTATGGTATACAAATTCACAGTAAAAAAAATAGGACCATGTACACACTGACATGTGTGCAACTCTTGAAAAAACATTATAGCTGGATGTCAAATATGCAAGCAGGTTGATATTTCCTCACAAAGGCACAGCAGGGTGCTTTCCTTGTCCTGTTTTGATATGTCCTACCCTGAGGGCAAGTATGTTATGTTTCAAAATGAAGTATGCTTACTTTTTAAATCACAAATGAACATGGAAAGCCTTTTATATTTCCCCTCAATTTAATCTCCATAACAAATAATCACTGGGAAATATGTTAGTGCCTCCTAGTAAGTACACCTGTTCACACACTGACAGACATAACAAATGAATTGTCTGCATTTACAGATGATCGTGAAAATGTGAAATCTCTTAAGTTTATGAACAGTCTAGATTGTTCCCATGAAACAACTGTCGTTTACTTTTTAACCACACAATTAACTTGCAAAAGAATATTATAAAAGCGTCCATATTAAGAACTAATCCATTTCACTTAACATGACTATTCATGTAAAAAATTAAAACAAAAAATAATATCCATAAGCACATCATTAATCCAGTAAAATAAAAAGCAAACAACAGCAGTTAAAATACAGCAAATTCTTACCAGTCTGTGATCAATTTTTTAGCTTTCAGCAACTGGCTTTCAATCCAGTTTGGTCTTTGTTTTTCAATGCTCTGTATAACCTTCTGGGTCACTTGTCTAGGACCACTTTTCTGTTTTCCCATAATACTTTCTAAGCACACACGAACTAAACCGAGTTTTTCTTTGCTCCATCTGTCAAGTGTTGCACCTGTTAAAAGTTCTGCAGTATTTCCATCCTCAAATATCCGACATATAATTACAATCAAGTTCCAGACAAGCAGACCAGCTTTCTTCAATTCAACAAAGTTTCTTGACATTTTTCTCTCAGCCAGAAAAAAGAAGTACTTAATTGGGGGAGGCAAACATGCAATCACTGTAGGTAACTTGCTGATTACAATAGATACTGCCTGAGCTGCAAGCCTTGTGAAGCCTTAAAAAAAGAAAGAAAAGAAGATATGATTAACATTAGCATTCCAGTTCTATCACAGCATCATTCTGAATGTTGTATGATAATTTCTAACTTTCTTTTGTACCAAAAACGGGTAAAAAGCTTAAGTACTCAACATTGTAGCTACACTTTTATTTGCTTCATCCATATGAATCCCCCCAAATCTCAACAATAACATGAATTGAAAACAGAGAACCTAGAAAATTTAGAATTCAGATCGTGATTCTATTAACAATTAGTCCCTCGGTGCACAGTTATTACAGAATAAATGAAAAAGATAACAGCCTGGTATTCTGAGTAGCTTGTAATAAACCATTAAGGCCTTCAAAATTGCATTTTTTTTTTTAACTTTTAACTTTTAACTTTTAACATAGAGCATTGAAGTAAATCTCTTAGAAAGAGTGACAGAAACAAAGATTACGAATATACTTTTTATCCTATTTTCAAACCTACAAAACTTCATCTTATAGACTTCCATATAAGAAGGCTGTGCACTCTATAGCATTCCTTTTTAATTCCTACAGATTTTAGGAGTAACTATAAAAGTAGCTATGGAAAATATGCTGTCGAAAAAAGGAGACTCATCTAAAACTAAAACAAAAATATGGCAAAAAACGTTAGTAGGGTTCTAGGTGTCACATAACCAATTTGTCTTTAAAACTAAGCAAGTCAGCCAACATACTTAGCCTCCTAGCTGGTTTTATCAGTTTAGCAATAACCTAAAATTATCACACAAGTTTAGACTAAACTTGACCTGCTTAGATTGGAGTATGAGTGGAATGAACATACAGGCAGCCTCATAAACATGCATCATGATGCTGAAAAAGAGGGTATATAGAAGAGAAGAATGGATTGAAGACTGCACATGGTAAAGCAGGCTTGACCAAAATCTACCAAATTCAAAACTTCATGACAGAATACATTAGTGTACTCTATGGAATGCTCTACTGAAAATAATTCAGGCAATATTTTGATGGCAATAAGTTTGTGGTGAAATTTTTGCAAAGCTTGGCATTTTAAAATGATGAAGGGGCCTTAGGCAAAGCAGGCTACGAAAGGAAATACCAGGAACCATCTTTACATTCAATCTCCTTCAAAATATATCGTATCATAAATATTATCTATATTTCTTTAGTGACTGCTTCAACAATCAAGCATTAAATTCATTACCAGGGTTAGTGTTATGCAAATAGAACTTGTTTCATTGTGAAGTTAGGATGAACAAGTTTGTATCATTGCAGTCAACACAACAGGTCTACATTTAGGCAGTTTCAATTAAAAATATGATAACCATAAGAAGAATTAGTTACAACCACGAACATAAGAGTATAGAGATTATTTGCTTTGTCTTGAATCCCACAATACTAATGTCATATGGTAAAAACATAAGCGCTACCAATTTTCTTTAGAAAAACTTCTTTATGCATGCAAGGGTGTAAACCTCAAGAAAGAGCTATTAAATTGTAATGTGGGAATTCCATTTTTTTAAAGTATGTTTGAAAGTATTTTTTCTTATTGTCAAATTCTAACCCTCATGAATCCTAACCATTCATTTTTGACAAACTCAGTAAATGTTTAACAAACTCTTATGAAGAACTTGTATAATATTATAATTTTCACCTACATTTTCCAGATTCTTTTCTCTTCATTTCTCGAGGTGTATAATTCCATTCCTTTGGAACAGTTTTCAGTAAACTTTCAGGAACTATTTGCTTGTGCTGATATGTTCCATAGTTTTCTGTTGCCTCCCATGAATGCATCAGAGAAATTATCTGCCTCACTACTCCCTTAACTGAATTAATCAAAGTCGTCTTCAAGTGTTTGATAATCTCTGGCTCTGAGTTGCCACAACTGGAAACTTCAGAAGAAAAAAAGGATCAATTATTCAGGAAGTGTATAAACATTCATGCACATTGGTTTCAGAAAGCGGAGTTTTGGAAACCTTACGGAAACAAAAGTAAGAAAGTAATGATTCATAGCAACTTACTCACAACTGCTGGTCTGTTACAAATCAAAGAAATAGTACTAAGCAAAACCTTGTAGCATGTACCGCTTAATACAGTACTGGCAAAGGCGATAAATTCCTTTATTTACTTCTTCCTTATTTCCCCACACAATATATTTCTCAAAGTGTAACTTAGACAGATGTCTTCCTTTTTATGTGTAGTATATTTATTATTTGTTAGAGTTTAATAACACAAGTAGAAATACTTATTTATCTCTATCTCCTTGTCTTCGATAGTACTAATAAACATATGTTTGTCAGCTAACTAATCCAGTTTATTAGAGAACAACAAAGGAAAAAGGATATTTTGTCAATAAAAATGCATCACCAGCAACACAGCTTGTTATAAGAGACTGCACGTTGAAAAAGGAACATTTTAAATGCAGTTAGTGACATTAGCATGAGTATTTATCTTCTCCACCTTCTTAAAAAACACAAGAAGAAGAAGGGCTGTGCTGAAGCCCAGGTGACATACAGAAGGTAGCTCCTCTGCAGAATTCCACTAGAAGTTAAGCTAGAGCGTATCAAGCGATTAACAGTGTGAAGCCATCTTCCATCACGAGAGCTAAGCAGCAGCTTCTACTTTTAGAACTTTTCCCTTTCGATCTTTTATTCCTAGAAATCACAATTGCTCAGCTGAATCTTAAACTTCAGTAAACCATCAAGACTTTTGAAAGATCTTTAAAATAAATGGGGGGAGGGAAAAGAAAGCCAAACAAGGGAGCATTAGGGGGGAGGCCTTAATAGTTTAAGGGAAAGGCAGCTGTAGAGCACAGCACATATTTGAAAAGAATTGTCTCTCAGAACTATCAGGACATTTTCAGTGAAACTCAAAAGAAAAACACTAGAGTAGCAGCCGTCAGGCAAGACACAGATTTATTTCAGCAGGTTTTTCACTAAGGTCCCTTGCCCTAACTTTTGCTTATCTGTACTAGTCTGAGTTTAGCCATATTCCTTTTCAGGTTGAATCCAGCTTTTTACCTTGGAGAGCAGCATTATTCCCTGTAATCAGGAGCACAGCTCTCCATCTCCATGGAAAACTAGGATCTGCCTGCCTGTTGGCAACAGAGCCCATCAGAATATTTCTGCCTCAAAAGGAGTCCTTCCTTTTTCTTCCACTCTAATCATTTCCCACTTTGAAATACTGGCAAAAGTCTGGAGCTCTTAACTGCCCAGAAACAAAGAACCTGTATGCATGGATGAACTACAGAAGTTGTCTGCTGCAAACTTGCTGGTAAAACTCTGGCAAATCAGACTCCTGGTCTACCACACTGCTTTATAACCTATATTCTGCAAAACTTACACCATGCCTATAGCATTCTGATAGCACTTCAGTTATTATTTTAAAGCATCCATCATTTCATCTAACTTAAGTAAAACTTATATGCAATATCTGTCTGATAAGTAATGAAGCTTAACATGAGATTAAAATAAGTATTAATAGATAAAATACCTGTCATATTACACAAGGAATCCCACAGATGCTCCTTTTCCATGTAGGTCTCAAAAGCAATACCAAGTGATTTAGGTGACAAAACACAGGAAGACAACACGGTGAAGATTGCTTCAATCAGGGTAGGCTCTTTGGTACTTGGTTTCTGTTCTAAGAAAGAACTTTGTTCATCAGAATTCAGCACTTCATTTCCTTGAAAATAAGTAAAAAAACATGATTATCATAATTTCCAAAGAATATCATAATAATAAGTCATAATAATGGACAGTGTTAATCAAACTGAAAATTGCATCTGAATAATACTTCAAAGAACAATACTTGCAGATGTTCAAATCTGATATTGCTCTGCAAAATGACATTTGACCATCTTCCTGAATTACATATAGTCATTCAAAACCTCTTCAAAGTATGCTTGTAAACTGTGAAATATGCCTCTTGATTCAAAAAAAAAAAAACCCATTCACTATAGAAAATGAAGTTGATTATTTATTAAATATTAGTCAAAGGAAACTATACTGTTTTTGTAGAATCACAACAAAAAGTTTCCATATGCTTAAATCCTATTATCAATAAATTAATATGAAATAACAGAAATAAATTTTGATGTATAAAATCAAATAGAGTAGCAGCTCCTCAGAATACATTGGATCTGATCCTTTTTCAGCATAAGAAGAAATTTAAAAAACAGTTGCCCAAAACAAAATGTGATCCCTAGTAAGTTACAGCAACTTATACTTTTAAAGGTAAGTGAATATTTTGATAAATATGATTGATATTTACCCACATAACATGTAATTCTATTTTTTTCATAATCATTACAAAATATTCTCTCAGTTGAAGAATAATAATGTGTTTAAAGCTGTCTGAACCAAAGTAATTCAATGGCTTGGAGTTTTGCTAATATATGTTTCTAGAATACACTTGTCATGTTAATGACCATAACAAATAACTAGACACAGAACAACTTATAACACTTTTTCTTTTTTTTTTTTTAAGAAAAAATTTAGAAAACTAAATTAGATACAATTCTACTTGAAATTTTCATTTTCTGCCACTTTGGCTGCCTGTTACTTTAGCAATTTGTGTAGGAGAAAGAGGGAGAGAACAATTTCTAGACTGCTTGTTTCTAGTTGATTCATCATTGTTCAATGGTATCTGTGACCTGAAGTTAAGCCTAATTTTCCTTTATCAAAGTATTGTAGAGTATGTGATTGTCAGTCTTTATTATTAGCTTTACCAATAAGTTTCCCACTACAAAAAAAAATTAGAAAAATGGAAAGAAGTATAAGAGAAATCTGGAGAGGATTATGCATACCTTCTTACAGCTACAGTGTGAACTGCACAAATATTTCGCTTCTAAGCAAAGATCTTCAAAAATCAAGAAACATACAACTAAAACTCATTCTGAGGCTAAACACAACAACAAATTATACAACAACAAGCTTTAATCAGCTTTCTCCTATTTCATCCCAAAGTAGATTGGTAAGAATAAGGACCCCTCAAAGTTCAAGTAGTGTTAACATTCTGACTGATGAAACCGGCAGGATAATGTTGGATAATTTAAAAGTTTAACTAGCTGATCAGTATAGCCAGTTAAATATTTTGAATTGGGAATCTACAGAAAGATAGGTAGATTTCTGTTATTTTTTTTTCTTTAACATTTATTAGCTTACTTGTACATTATATACATTAAATATTCATCTTAGCTTGAATTGCCAATACAGAATTGTTGACGATAAGAACAGTATTTATGACAGGCATGAAACTTGTTGCCCACTGATGCTTCCCACTACATATTTGTCCCTCTCTCCCCCTCCACTCACTACATCTGTATATCAAAAGCTAATCTGTGAATCTAAAGCTTCCACAGGCAGCTCAAAGAATATGCTTTTTTTGTTAGTATTAGTTAGCATTTTTGCTAGTATTACTTCTATAAATATGGATATAAGTAACTTTAGTTAGTTATCTGCTTAAAAAATTAGCTGTTTGTTATTCTTATATGCTCCCTCAAGTTCCACATGCAGAGATGATCCCAAAATAGATACACATTATTATTATTATTAATACAAATATCTTTATGAGAAAAGCAGATGTTTTGAAAATTTTGCCATTAATAGTTATGGTTTAAATCAGTCATGATGCAACAATCTTCCTTTGTCAAAATAATGAACATAATCTCTTTGGATGGTGCTATACATTAAAAATAGATTTTCAAAGAGACAGGATTACACGTATAATTTATCTGTATTTCTTTTCTATTCACTGAAATATCTGCCAGTAACTTGCCGACATTATCACACTGATATAGCTCTTATCAGCTACCAGATTAGCCATAAAATGTATCTTAACAAATTCAGAGAATCTTCTTTTATTGACTCTAGAATTCCTCCTCCCTAACGAACCCGTAACACGCAGGTAAATTATAAACAGCTATACTGTATTTTTTACCAATATAGTTAGTAACAATTTTAATTTCTTCAGGCTACTTTAATAAAGAAAATGATGATGCAACTTTGTTTTTTCTCTCCCTCATACAGTTCTTCTATTTGCAAATAACACAGAATTTCTCTTTTCCTCACATCAAGAATGCAAAAAGGATGTATCTGTAGTGTTTATAGGATTAAACCTCTTTCAGTAGAACTCTATACTGCTTGCTTCTTTGAGCTACCTGCTCAGAGTTTCTTCTATCATTTACTTTTATTCCTTTTCTGTTACTGTTCTGGTAGCTCTATTGTACTTGTCTCCCATACAGACAAACCTCTCCAGCACAATTATCCAGTCTGGCTTGATAGCTAGAATCTATTATAACTTTAAAAGTGTCTTCATACTGGCAGAACATTTTTTTTTTTTTATTTATTCCAAACTAAAATTGAAGATCACCTTTTTCTTGAATGAAATGCAGGGTTTTATCCCAGCCATTTCAGTTTTGTCAAATCCAAACATAAAACAAAGTATAAAACAATATGATAATATAATAATAATATATTCTCCATATTAGCTGCCACCTATGAATCCATTGCATCCTATACTTGTGACAAAAAAAGACTGAAGAAAATATGTAACAAACTTTAGATCATTTAACCTTAGTTATTAATATATCAGCAAACTAGTAGTCTGTGTATATATCATTAATCCTAAACTATTTTACTCTCATTCAACCTTATTCAGAATCTTTTTCTCCCTGAACAATTTCTTTCTGAACATCTGGGAAGAAGCTTCCATTAATGACTCCCTGGGTTAATTGCTTCTGTGAAATCTGTCTACCTGGGTCAAATAGAAAATTCATCACTATCATAATCCCTCCAGCTTTGCTTTTAATGGGTAATATAATATGCTGGAATCCTGGCATGCTGATAGCCAAAAGTTGATGGGACAATATTGAATTTAGGCTTATGGCTACACTACATTCTTTGCATTACTGCTATTGGGAACAAACTGAACAAGTTCCTTTAAACCCGTTTTCTCTTTTTTTTAGCTCATTGTTGGGAAGTGATCAAATGGAACAGGACATCTGATTGAGGTCCATTTGCTATGGTTCTTCTGACAAGAACTGTAACAATAATAATCAGTAAGCCTACCCTTCTACCCTTTTACCACTTTGGATATACCAGTATGGTATTGATAACAGTTTTGGTCAGAATGGTGTTTCAAGGTGAAACCACCTTCAAAAGTATTTCTTAATCCTATGATGTTCAACCAGAATTAAACATTTTGATTTCATGAAAAAGCTGGTGAAACTTCTCTATTGCTCTAGAGTCTCACACGAGCCTACATTTTGCCTCAATGCACGATCCAGAAACATCTGGGGACAAAATCATCTCTTCACAAGCACCCAAATTCCTTCAAGAGACTATTTCTTGTTCTTCAAATGTGGCTAGAGTTGCAGATGAAAAGCCCAAGTTGTCTCAAAACAGAAAAAAATACAATCCTGCATGTCCATCATGTCCCTATTTATACCCAAATATATGCCCCTATGTGTATTTCCCTAAAACTCTCTTTCTGAACTATGAGACTAACATTTTTTTTTTCCAGCCTAGGAGGTTGTGCTTCAGGATTCCCAAATCCAGTGAGTTATTTCAGAAAAGCATAAAGGTTACTAGCTTCAAGCACCCTAATAAAAATTCTTAAGCCTGTTTTACACATTTCACCAATGACAGAAATTCTTTATGCAGACAATTTATCTAGAGAGCAAACACTTCTGCAATAACTCACTACAAAGTTGGCCTGAGTCGCAAGCAAGGTCAGCTGGTAAAGGCGACACTGCACTCTGACATTAGGTGAGTTACAGAAAATCAGTGCCATTTAGCTTAAGATGCTATGGCAGGTAAAGATCTCCTCACAAGAGGAACAGAGCTGAGGTATATTAAAAAAAAAAAATCCTTTCCACTCAATATCAAGTTGTTTCTCTTGGCAGAAATTCATTTATAGAAATGCAGACTTAGAAAACTCTTCATATCTATTAGTGTCTAGGGAGTGAGGTGGTACTGCACTGCATTTTTTCTTCCTTAATGGAAATTCCCTCCCCCAACTGATTATGCATGTACTTTTTGAAACAACTTACATTTCTCTGGGTTCAGTTTCATATTTCAGTTCCATACTTATCACAGAACACTTGAAAATGTCACTACCAGCTCTTGTTTCCAAGTTTTAGCAAGGGCTAGGATATCATCTAGGTGCAACTATACATGCTATATGATAGCCTTTTCTATTACTCTCTCAAATGCACATTGTACAAGCCAAAAATACTTGGTTAAGCTACCAAAGGCCCTGTCCTGCCCTGAAAACAATTCTCTTGCAGTCTACTTCCATGTGACAGTATTCACTTTAAAGATGAATATATAAAATTAAATTTCTTGTGTATTCATTGTAATAAATAAGAATTCTTTAAAGGGATTTAATTTCACTTTCTATTACCCAGAGTCTACAAAAGTAGACTGAGGACTTAAGACTGAATGAAGGCCTTGGATGTGCCTTGCTGATGATTCCTCCATGATCTCCTTATCTATAACTGGTAAATGGTGAGCTGAGTGAATATGTTGGTCCTCATTTGTATTGCTCTTGTGCTGCGCTAGTGTAGTTCAGTACAGCTACTATTTGCTTTATTATGTGAAGACTGTGAAAGTTCCTGAAAAAAAAGACTTTCAAATGAGAAGTCATAGATTGTTCTTTGTACTCTCATTTAGAGTAAGTCTGGCAGAAATCCTGTTTCACCCTTTCTTTTTCTATATCAGCATCTCCTGGATTCAATAACTTGTATTATGCAAGAACCCTTTTCTTTATTCTTCCATTATTTGTTGCTTGTCAGAATAATCCATTTCTGTTTCATATTCATGAATGATAAAGTAATTCTGATAAAAATGTTCCCCAAGAAAACTGCAATACTGTTTGTTTTGTCAGAAAGTTAACTAAATATTTGCTATCTTCATTATTTCTTCCCAGAGCAGGGAAAACACAGGTCTGCAGATCTTTCGCTTATTCAGAAATACACCTCAGAAGAAAATTATTAAATCCTGGATATTTAAAAAACAACTCCAAGCATTTATTACTGTATAGCTAAATGTAACTCAAAACACCTAGGTTATCTAGACTTCCAGTTTGAGTTACAGAGATCTCATTATTTCTTTTTTTTCTTTCTTTTTTTTTTTTTTTAATAAAAGTTTATTTTCCCCAGGTGCTTATGCACTTTAGATGAAAAAGGTGAGAGGTATGTCCAAAATTTGTCACTTAAAGTTTGGATCTTTTTTACTCCTGAACCTGAAAGATAGACTTCTTAAGCACTTGTTATGTTTTATCCTGGTTAACTTTAATTTTATAATGTTAATTTTGTGAGTTCATTCTCTTCAAACTGCCAGCATTTGCTTGAAGTACTTCCCTTTTCCTATTTCTCAAGTAGCTCCTTTTAACTACTCATCCTGCTATTAACAACTTACCATGTTTGTAAACTAAATCTGTACCTCATACAAAAATAATGAAATGATTTTGAAAACCTTAATTTCATAAATATACGCTATAGAACTAGCCTTAGTAGACTCACAGCAAGTTCATGATTAATGTTCAACTCCACCATTATCATCTAATTCCTTTAGTGCACTGCTATCAAAAATATTTCAGCTTCCATGGTATCCTTTAACAAGCGTTTATTCTGATCTTTGGTCTGATATTCACCATGAGACAATATGAAAACCATTACCAATAACTGGAGAACAACAAAATTGAATTTGCTTTTATGATACCTGCCACAAATATCCAAGAATTTTGCTACAATACAAAAAACACCCATAATTGCAAAGCAAAAACCATCTCTGTGTGTATATTATATATATATATTATATATAATATATATAGTTGTAGTCTTTTAAAAAGAACTCATATCTACAGGCCTAATTTGCAAAGAGAAAAGAAATACATAAAGAAAATTTTCCTATTTAAATATTCATATAATCTAGATTTAAATATTGGGGTTAAATACTAGGCTGTTTTATTGTCACTAAGGTAAAATCGCTCAAAACCGACAATGACCTCTTTCTGTTTTTACACAGAATTTTACACATTACAAAGTTTTATTGTTAATGGGTACAGGAGTATGAATTACTGAAAGCGTTTTATCCTACTGACCAGAAGAACCCCAAACTGTCATTGCTATTACTGAACACAGCTTATTGGTGCAACTTTTCTTATACTATCATATAAAACAGCTCACGTCAAAAATACTTTAGCTCCTCTAGCACAAGCAAAGCTGTATTTGAGTAAATGGTGTTTGATAGTTGCATTTTTTTTTTTTATCTATAATACAGTCTTTTTTATATTATTTACAGTTCTATTTTCTATCAAATGAATGATGTAAAGAATACAATTACCTTATTATTAGCTAATTAATCTCAAAGTGAATGTAGAAGACAGATCATTGGAAGTTTCAACTTTATATAAAGTGTAAGTTTATTCATATCGATGTTGTAGCTATATTATTACCACATCTGTAAATAGCATGATTTCTAACTCAAAGTAACACATATTTTCCTGAAGCTGAAGAAGCTGAAGAAGTCGGTCAGTCACTAGATTAATATATTCTGTCATTTAATCCATGTGATAATACAAGCAACAGTAAAATTCAATGCTGGATAACACTACGGTAAGAATATGATCCCAATCAAACATTTGTCAGTCTTTGTAAAAGATGACAGGTACGTGAATGAACACAGTGCAGCTCTCAATAACATGCATGACAAGTTGAAGCAATGTTGTACCCCGATAAATGTTAGGACACTTTAAAAATGACAGAATTAAATCATTTAATACTATGTGGAGCTAATAGTTTGTTTGATAAGCAGCAGGGATTCGTTTCCTAAAGAAAGATAGAAACAGAGACTCTCATTTCAATATTGCTAGAAAATAATAATTATGTCAAACAGCCAACCATACCATAAACTTTTCCACTTCATCTAGAAATTAAAAGATACATTAATAACATTGTTTCAAATAATGTTAACATTTCAAAGCTATGTTAATAACATTGTTGTTCTTTCAAAATGACATTAAATTTACTTATTACAGACTTAAACTGCTGCCTGTTTCTGAACTATGAACGCTCACAGATGGACTGCAATGTTTGTTCCATTAAAAAGTGAAAAATCTTTCTTTTTTCCTGTTTGAGAAGTGCCCTACTGCTAACTGAATGGCTATTGATACCCAATACTGGTTCATGGACTTCCCTCAAGTATTAAAGATGAATTTGTGTTTCTCACTGATATCCTTACAGAAATAAATAGTATAAATACTTACTTGAACTCCTCAATAAGATTCTCACTAGGAGACAATCATGATGTAGCAATGTTTCCAAAAGCAAGTTCAAATTACAGTATGGTTGGGATAAGAGCAGTTTCAGCTGACCCTGGGCTGCCATTTCGCTGACCGATGGAGTCCTTTCAAAATGTAAGATAAAGAGAGAATAATGTAGTTAATTTATCTATGAAATTAATATCCTTAAAGTGCAGATGTAATGCTAACTCCTTTAAATGTCAGTTCCCCCCAGATTACTCTGAAAATGCTTTCATGCTTGCTTACTTTAAGGCAGCTCAGGGAAGGAATTACATTTAATCTCAACTAGCTAAAAGCAAATTAACATTTGGTAGCCTGCCAAAGTTAAAACTGATATAGAGTAACCTCACATTTTTCACACAGCCATGTTGTTCTACGAGGCAAAAAGGGGTTGTCTGTGCCTGAATAAATTTAAGGATATTATTTTTCAGTTCACTGTTACATTAATTGTTTGGCAAAAGCTTTGAAATGTCCTGAATGAATGAAGTACCTGAAGCTGACAAATAACAGAAGACAAAAAACAGAAGACACTGCAAGAAATGCATAAGGATGAACAATTCCTACATGTCCATAAGAATCCATCTGAAATACTAGATTCTTTGGGACACAGTTTTGCTTGAAATGAGGCATGAGAAAGTGTAGTATGAACTCATTACTTTAAGGAAATAGTTGTTTGTTTGTCCTTTGTTTTCTGTTTCCATGTTTTGGAAAGATTAGGTTTCCAAACAGAAACATCCATCCCAGGGCTTCTTCTGAGCTTGGTCAATTACCCAACAGCAGGACTCAAGCAGGAACAATCAAAATGTCGATGAATTTTTATTTCAATTTTACAAAATCTTTTTGAGCTCTGTAAGAAGTCTTTCTCTCTCTCTCTCTCTCTCTTTTTTTTTTTTTTTTTTTTTTTTTTTAAGCCAGTGTTCTTATCCCTACCCTCTTTTGTACACCTGAGAAGCTCCACATCTCCCCCAGCTGCTCCTCTCATTGTGCATTTGTCTTCTCATATCCCTGGGACACAAAAGGGTGCAGATTCCTCTAGGTTACCTCTCTGCAGGGAAGTGCATGAGGCAAGTCTGTTGTTGATGGCAAAGTAGAGACTGTTCCTCTGTCCACCACACTATCCCGCTCCTACAATTGTGGAGTAAAAGATCTACAAGCTACCCTCATGTTAATACATGTTTCCTAAGACACTAACAGAGAGGAGTCAGTCCCATATCAAAGCAGTGTGGTGAGGGATGGCATTCAAGTGTGCCCTCAGAAAACGCAGTCTTTTTCCCTGGGAAATGGGATCCCCTCAATTTTAATATAAATCAAAGGGACTTCTAAAACCAGCTCTTTAGACTCTGCCTTGGATCCTGCAAGGAGAGATGGAGAAAGATTTTTCCAGTATAGTTTTCCCAGAGGTCAAATGACACCAGGTTATATCTCATCTACAGTATTAACATCTCCATATCTCACCTTTGAGGGGGAGAAGCTAAGGGTGAAAGAAATAGCTCTGGTAAAATGGCTCAGCTTTGCTCTTCCTTCTGCTGCCACTCAGAAGGTCATAAGAACTCTGGCATCGATTTGGGAACAAGGTAAAGAGCCAGAATATCCTTCACAGTCTGAGTTTTGTTCTCCAGCTATTATTTCTGGGGAATATTCTGTATTTTTGTTCTATAGAGAGGAAATCTTCAGTGTTTGCTAAAGGTCCCTATATTTGAGTTTTCCCACTGGGATGAAAAATGGCACAATAGACAAATAATTCCTTAATCAATAAAAGAATCCATGAAAAATGATTTTTAGCTAGTCTCGAAAAATAGACTTTTTTATACGAAAGTTTTCAAATAGCAATTTAGAAAGTCAAATCTCTGACTGAAACTGAAAGTTATTTGTGTTTGAATACACAAACATAATCTTTTATAAGTGCCAACTACTGGTTTTATTACAGAAGGTTATACCAGTGATGTTGTAAGTCAACGATGTGTTCTAAAGCTTGCTATGATGCATAAAAACATACTTTCCCCTCAAATTTAAATGTTTTCCTGATGTGAAATTTTGCAAAGGAATGATTTTATGGCTGTTGTATTTCTTATTTCGTTTTTCTTTAGATATTTTTTAACGGGAGGTTTTCAAAATTGGGCTGTGGGTAAAATTTTTTGCAAGGCCAGTTCTTCATTACCAATTGCCATTTAAGACAATTTTATATTTATATAAGATTGAGGGTTCTTAAATTTCACTTTATGTTGAGCCATCACATTTATTCATTTGGCTACAAGTTTCTGCAACAATAGTTGCTAACACGGAAAGTTTATGCACTGCGTATGTAAACTTTATGCACATAAATTTTACCTGCAAAAGTAGCAGTGTAAAAACTACACATGCACTGATGCATAAACTGTACAGGCATAAAGTTTATCTGCCAGTGCACACACAACACCTTCAGTATCAGTTAGAGCTTCCTTCATCACGAGATTCATTTTTCTGTCAGGCTAGAGGAGGATTTATACACGTCTGCACATAAACTTTATGTGCCATTTATATGCAGCCACTGGAACAGAACTAAAATGGGGTTGTGTGGTTGTTCTAGTGAGAGGAAACTTCCCTGCTATGTTCCATATTTCTGGGACCACCTGCCTGAACGTCGGGTGTGCCACAACCTGCCTCTGCCCATAAGCACAGAACAAACCACACAGAGAAACAACTGCACAAGAGCACTGCTTCCATTAAGCTTGCTATATAGATAGTTTACCTAATATAAGCCTACAATGCCTGGAAAAGAAAATGCAACCTCTAGCTTAGTGCGCGCGCGCACACACACACACACATTCACTACAAAAAAAACAAAATAAAGCAAAAAAAAAAAGACACCTGCAGGGCATCCCAGAGACAAACAAAAAATAGCAAAACTTCCACAACTTCCTTTCTCATCAGCTCCTTTATATCACACTATTATGCCAAAATTCCACTGTTAAACTGCTTCTTGGCACACACCTTGGCATTGACATTGTAATAGCGAGGGGATGCCTGGGAGGAGATGGGCAATTTAAGTGCCATGAGACACCTGGCACATCTTTTTAGGGAATGCCCAATAGTGTAGGGAGGTCTCGACAGTGACATTTTCATGTCATACAACATACAACATTCTAATTGCATTTTATGAAAAAAAAGCAGACATTTAAATCATGATAGAACTTGCAGCTAAAATAACATTTGCATATTTAAAGTCTACAGTACAATCAAACTTTAGCTATTAAAACCTCTTAAGAATGTAAAGCATTATTTAATAGAATAAATGTTCAAAACTTGTTATAAATTCCAAAACTCTAAGCTATGTTAAGACATTATTAGTAATTAGCAACTGAAGTTTAAATTCACACTGGTACTAGTAGCAAGATCAATAGATTTAGGGATCCCTAAACTCAACATTTGTATATGTAACGTTTGTAAATTCAATACTTCACTAATTCAGTTTCAGAGCCAGTTTCACTGTATTCATCTCCTTGCTTAAATTCTACATGTTCTCAATTCTAAGAAGGGCATTCATTGTCTTCAGGATGTAAGAAAAGGGACAAGTTGGTCAATTAGATTTATAAAGGATAATATTTTAAGTGGCTTTAGAAATAAATGCCATTTTTAGAATATTTGAGTTGAAGTAAAACTCGTCTGTCATTGACCAGATGGGAAGTTATCATGTTGTAATATACACCAGTTCTTGGCTCTTTAAGCCTCTTGCAAATTGAAATGTACAATGGTGTGACTCACTCAGAGGAAAAATAAAATAGAGCAGACATTCCCTACAGCCATGAAGCTAGCACCAATAAATGCACCGAGAAGTTTTGTAACGTGCATATGGAGAGGCATATGTTCTCTCATCCTTGTAGCTCAGTACTAGTGAAAATAAGACTAGCCTCATAAAAAGTGACAAAAGGTGAAGTACATATAAATATCACACATAAATGTTCAGTTTTGTACAGCAGCAGGAAAAAAGCAGGACTCTCATGTTCAAAAGGTATGAATATAAAGAACATCTGAAAGCTAACAGAAGCAGACATTAAAATACACTATAACCAGGACATAATTTCTCTTACTATGTGACTATTTTGCCAGTATCCAAGATAAAAAATAAAATAAATATTTAAGGCAAATAACAGTTAGACCATTCATTTTAAACAGTGACAAAGATGTTTAGGTCTATTAGATAAAACAGACTGTAGCCCTATAGACACCACAAGTGATGTAGTAAAACAGGCTGCATAATAAAGATTTATACAAAAACATTTTGGAGACCAGCAAAAGCTTTTTTTTTTCTTGAAATATCAGGGAAAATCTACAAGTGTATATAAAAAAGCAAGTTACAATTACACTGGCTTAGTGTTTTCTGAATTCTTTCAGTGTTAAAGAATGTAGGCAGCCTCAGCTAGGACCTTTACAATAGTATGGGCTCTCTATTTCGCTATGGAGAGTGAGTGAATACGATATTTTTGTTATGCTTGGAAATAAAAGCATAAAATGACCTAGGAAGAATTAGGATCCTCTGCTGGAATAGTTTTCTGCAATGCTTAAAAACAACCTTTCTTTCTAATATTTCAAATATCATACTGGAAGAAAAAAGCTTCCACAACACAGATACACCATGTAAAATATTGTTAACAAAGTTGTGACACTTCAAAATATGTGCTTCCAGTTACATTACTTATTAAATACACAGGTACTTTCACTGATCTTCCTGAGCAGCTTAAAGTTATGTTGCTAAAAGAGGATATTAAATATTTTACTAAAGTAGTTCACCAGGACAGCACAGATGGCTTTATATATATGGAATGCACAGGCACACTAGTTGTATTACCCCTGGGATGCTTTTTCTCATTTATTTCACATTTTTCCCATATAAATCTGATAATGAAGTTGTTTCTTTGGTGGTCAGGAAGATATATATTTCCTCATATTTCTTCTGCCCAGTGAAAATATGCCAGTTTTAAATAGAAGTGGAAGAGCTTCGACTATTTATTCAAGACAAAACTGTCTAAATAGCATCCATAAAACCTTAATCCTACCTCAGAAAAGAGTATTCAGTCTATGACTGAAGTGGTTCCAGCATTTCCTTTACATCTATGCTGACAGTAGTTATCAGAATATTCATCTTCTAAAACTGTTATTTCACAGTCTAATTTAAATCTTGAATATTGTCCTTAAACAGAAGGTTCCAAAGCTCAAAAAATTGTCTTTCCTTGGACAGGGAAGTTGTAAGTCCTTAATGAAGCATAAATACCCCAAGAAATAGAGTAGGTCCTTTCTAATGGACCATGCAGTCCTTCCTTTCTCATCTTCCTCTTTATCCTGCCCTTTCCCTCCAGCCGTATTTGTCTTTTAAAATCAATGGCAAATTTCATGGCAATTTGTATGAGAGGTAGAGGTCCCACAAACACAGGATATTCTAAGCTTCAAAAAAGGGAAAAGGATACTATCTCAGTCAAACAGTTATTCACTGTGTTTGGCATTTCAGTTAGCTTAACAGGGCACATAAAAGCAACTCGGTCCCAGCCTTGTGCTCTGGGGCTATCAGAGGTCCTAGAGAAGGAGATAACAATATCGCTGACAAGGAGAGCTGAAGGGAGGGCTGTGGAAAGGCAACAGGATGTTTTGCACAGTAAGGGGTAAAATTATAAGAAATATGTTACTAAGATGGGGACAACGAAGGTTAGAGGTCTAGAGCACATTGGTGTTCATTTAGGTCAAATTTATATGATAATCAAATACTCTTAAATATACAAATACTTTTTTTTTTTTCTTCAGAAAAACACACACAAAAAAAGCCCTCAGACCCAGCTTTTCATGAAAACATAAAGTCAAAATCTCTCAGGAAACAACTTTTGGAGAGGAGGAGGAGGTGAAAGGGTTAGGAGAGGATCGACACTGGTGTGGGAGTGCTTCAGGTTCAAAATTAGAAAAGGAATGACAGCACAGCTGGTAGCATATGCCTCATATGTAACTTGCCATTATACGCAGTGACACAGAAAAAGAAATTAAGTTTTTCCTTCTAATCAGGCAGTAATCTTGGAAAAAAAAGTCAACTATGACCAAGCCTCCTATTTTCAATGAGCTATTTATATATCAAACCTTTTTTTTTTGAACCAGCAATTATAAACAGAAAAACTTGTATTCTTTTTCTCCCTTTTAATTATTATTCTTTGAAAACTGCACCTGTGCTGAGCTATGCTATTGTCAAGAGCTATGTATTCTTTAATTAAAGCAAAAAATCTTGAAGATGATTCAAATATCAAACATAATGAATTTACTGGCAAAAAAACAGACTGTACCATTTTC
Organism: Nothoprocta perdicaria; assembly: GCF_003342845.1. Classification (NCBI taxonomy): domain Eukaryota; kingdom Metazoa; phylum Chordata; class Aves; order Tinamiformes; family Tinamidae; genus Nothoprocta; species Nothoprocta perdicaria. The sequence goes on from NW_020455588.1 coordinate 1,250,412, forward strand.
AACGTGACCTTTCTTAGAGATGCTTTAAGTGTAAAGATTAGGGAAACTTGCAGTGAATTTTTAAAAATTCTACTATGTTGCTCCATCAGAAAATCAACTGAACATTTGTTCAGATACTTTGAAAACAGTGTGTCAGAACAATATGCGATAGATATTGATTATCTGGTACTTCCATTACAACAGTTAACTTTAAATACTCACTTAAGTAAGGAAGAAGAGGATGATGGCATGCAAGATAACCAGTGTAATGGATAATTAAAGATTTCTTCTGAAAAGTCTTGAGAAGGAGGCTCACCAGAATTGTTCAAAAATGCCCTGAAGGAGAAAAGAATAATAAAAAAAAGAATAGCTGAATTAAATGAAAGACTTAGAAACCCTTAGGATGACTAATATTAAACATATAGGTACATACAGGTAATTGCAAAGGTATTAAATTATTTTAAATATCATTTCAAAACTTTTCACTTTTTGCACCTTAGTTTCTAGCGCTGTCAATGGACTGTTGAAGCATAATTTTCTTCATCTATCTGTTCTTACACAGCATGTTTTCAAACTATGACCAAACATGCATTGAATAAGCCAGTAACTCTTTAAAGACTCATTTCTATTGCCCTTTCCCTTCTATTTAATACAGGCACCACATTATCAATAGTTTGACCATAATCAAAGGTAAAATATCTTTTGAAAGGATAATAATTTATCCTTCACAAAAGACATGGAAGGAAACAGGGGAAGGGGGGGGAAGGAAACAGGGGAAGGGGGGGGGAAGGAAACAGGGGAAGGGGGGAGAAGGAAACAGGGGAAGGGGGGGGGGAATCAAATTTTCCTTGTTCACTGTCTTGCAAGGGAGAAAACACTGGCTGAAATGTCTGCAGTTTTCAGACACAAGGACTGGTGAAGAATCAGATACGTTAGCTTAAAACCACCTCCTTCATCTCTTTTTCTAAAGGATGGCAAGAGGCATCCTGTGTTTTGTCATTTAATTAAAACTATATTTTAACTATTTTTCACAGCTACACATACATAATTTACAAGTGCAGTTATATGCCTATAAGATGTCTGCCTTTAAGACCTCCAACAAAAGCAGAAGGAAAATAATACTCTCTTCAACATGAAAGAGGAGAATGTAAGCTTCATATTGAACTTATCAAAATCTAAGGTGGTCCAGTTGCAAATTAATTCTATTAAGTTTGCAAAATTTGTATTTTTCAAAATTACTTGAACATGATCTTAAATAAGCATTTTTTGAGCAGAAAAGTTAGGACATTCTGAATTTATGAAAAAATCAACACTAAAAATAAGGGAGATATTATATAGAAAAAGAGAGTATTTAAACTGGAGAATAAATCTTTTAAAGTCATTCATGTCAACAGATGGAGAAGATTAAGGAAGAAATCATATTATTTCTCATCCTTTGAAATATTTTTTATTTACAGCAAAAGCCATTTCCTGTAAGAATGCACATCAGTAATGAGAGAGAATTACTTATATTCATGAATTTATACATCCTAGAATGAAAGGACAATAGATTTGGGTAGGAATCTAATAATAAAAGACTATCTTGTCTACAGATAGTTCATGAACTGTTTTAGACATTTCTAGGCAAGAATAGATTCTTAGCAGTCTCTTAATGACAAGGACAAGGCAGAATTTTGGACTCCGAGGCCTAGAACATCTTCATGCAAATTTTGAAGCTGACACATAGATAATATGATAGCTTTAAAGCTTGTATAAATATATGAACAACTGAAAATATTATTAAAAAAGCAGTGCCTAACGATGATACAAAATCCTTGCTGCCAGCACTTCTCAGTGTCCTCTGCTGGCTATTTAATTCTTGCCAGGAAATAAAGAAAAACCCAGCTCTGTGCCAGACAGTTTAATTCAACTACTCTTCTGACAGAAGTATAATAATAGCTAGTAGAAAATTTGTTTTGACTACAGGATATGTTAAAGCAGCTGCCTATAGTCTCAAAGCAGCGGATAGCATCTGTGAAAGTATTTAATACCACAGCAAGATTCCAAGTTACAGTAGTTTTATTCTTCTGTGGAGTATGACAAGGTGAGAATTGATCTTGTAAGCCTCAGTGCAGGTGTGAAATAATGAGATGTCAACAAGATGCATCCTAATGGTATTTCCTTGTAGCCTTTGGAGGATTTAGCTCTGTGTAGGGAAGTAACATGACTAATAAGCAACTTAATGAGTTATACTGCTTGCACTTTGAAATTAAAAAATATTTTGAATTGTTTAAATGACAGCTATTTTTGCCCAAAGTGGATAACCAACAGAACAGAAAATTGGAATCTGTAAATTCTCCTCTCAGTATTTGTCATTGACCCAAACCATGTTTTGAGAAAGATACTTCAATTCATAACACAAAATCACATGAAGGCAGCTATACAAATATACAATAGTGATCTTTTTATGATCACTAATGGAATGACTGTCATCTCCTGCTCACTACAAAAGATGAAAGCATATAGGCAAAGTGCAAAAAGAACAACTCTACTCAAACTCAAACAAACCCTCAGCACGGGACAGAAGAGGATCTCTACTCCAAAGTCTTAAATGAGACTGTTTTACTGCATATTGTCAGCCTGCTTATACTTAATAATTTTATTTTGCAAGAAATATGATGAATAGTGTTCAAAAAGGCCATATACCTACAAAAGCCATAATCAGCATTGGAGCTGTTAGGTCCACTGCTCAAACCAGAGATACATGAACTGACCACATAAGTTAGCAAATAAGTGTATGATTACCAAAAGCTCTGAGGGGAGAAGACTTCATCCCCCTGCACCTTTCTTCCAGAGATCTAGGCCAGCATCAAGAACACAGTGACACCTGGTAGTTTTGGGGAACACACTCGGGAGACCACTGTTGCTCAACAGCTTTGGACAAATGTAAACAGATAGAACATCCTGAGCATATTTGCAGATGACACTGAGGGGCGGGAGGCAAGGGAGGAAGGACTAGTTAACAAAACACATAGTAGTACTCCAGACAAAAGATTATTGGGCCAACAAAACTACTCTCGTGATTCACTGGAGCAAAACACAAAATTTTGCTGTGGTTCCAGTCACGTTCGGGCCTAGACTACATGATCTGTAACAACAGGCTGAGTGAGCCTAACAGCATCGTGCAGCTACTTAAATGGTAAATTACAGAAACAAGGGAGAGAAGCTTTTCTAAGTTATGGTAGATTTCATATATATGCAGCAAGGGGTAACAGTCACAGATAACAGCTGCAAGAGTTCAAATTGCATTTTGGGGAGAAAACTTCACCCAGGTAGTGCTGCAGTAGAACAGATTGCCCAGAGCAGCTGTAACACCTCTTCTCCTCATTTGAGGGTGTCAACTACACAAAATTGTCTGAAATAATCTACTATTGGTGATTGTCCTGATTAAGCAGGTGGGGCTACATGATGTTCAATAGCAGTTTCCAACCACCAGTTCTTTTATGCTAAAGTTACGTCAGGCGGGCCAAAGGAGGATAGAAAGATGAAAGATAAAAAGAGAGCATTAAAAAATGATATTCAAGATTCAACAGTAAATTTAAGACTAGATCTAAAATGAGTAATTGTAAGAAAAGAAATTAAGTGACAATAGAATGGACAAGGTTTGGTCTCAAAATGAGCAAGGCAGAAAAGTTTATCCTAAATCAATTTAAGGTAAGTATACTAATAATTTTTCAGAATCCCTACTATTTTATTGCATTAGAAGCATATAATAAAGAATCTTAAATAACTCTGAAAAATTCCACTGAAATAACAGCTAATATAGCACCTCCAGTAAGTTGGAAATGAGGCAATACTATTATTAGAAAACGCCTGGAAAACAATATTCTGCCATCACCGCTTTTATGATTACACAAAACTTTCTTGAGCAGCCTAAGGATTAATTTAAATCTAGCCCCTGCAGGGAAATGTTTTAGTACTATAAGACAGCATAATAAATTTAATAGAAAAATCTTTACTGCACTTACAGTTAATTTTATCAAAGTTTTTGAAGACAGAGCTGATTTAACAGATGGAAATTTTGATTATATAGCTGTGATTATAAAAGAGAACTGCTGAAGGATTAATATTTCTTTAAAATCATACATAACCTCTAATTCTGTTATTGATGGACTAGATTCTTCATGTGATGAACTATGCACATCTCAGTAACTAATGAAGTTAGGAATTCAACACCAATGCAGCATATGAAAGTGCTACCAATTGGAGGTAGTCATTCAAGAAACTAATTTGACAAATGCTGCTTTTTTTGTAATCTGGACTATAATTAGTGGGTTAGGTTACCTGAACAATATTGCTGTAATGAAATATACAATAAAGAACTGTTTTGATCTGGAGTCTTTGAAAACAGAAGTGCTGAACGCACAGTTCACAGAAAGTGTCTCTCAACTTACACAAAAAAATGCATAATCTGTAACAATGCTTTTCAGTATCAATATTATTTCTGCAAATATATGACAAAATATGACTTTTTAAATTTTGCCCTCACCAAAGTCTGGCAGCTTTGTCTGTGATTTGCAAAGAATTTTGTAGCAAACTACATGAGCTGCTGCATTCTATGCATCCTGGTCAGTTTTTGATTTCTGGAAAACTAAATTACTATACAGAAATGTGTATGCCTAAATATGAAATCTATATGACCAAGGAGTTAATTGGTAACATTTCATGCGAAATAAAAAACACATTGTCTCACTGTTCTTGGCACTTTGTGCTGGAGCTCAGTGAATACAGTGGAACTCAGTATACATTTTTTAAACCACAGGTATATGAAAATCTGTAAACAGCATAGATTAATGGAGAAGATAGTAAGCCAAGAGGAACAGATCACACTGAAAATGCATTTCAGACCATCATTCTGAGGATTCTCATAAATTAAAGGTGATATGACAAAACTGGATAGCACAAGCAGTTACAGATTCCCACAATATGGAGGTACCACATTGCCGCCTCCATTACTTTTGCCATGGCAAGTCTACCTAATCTGTTCATGAATCACCTCCTTAATTGATAACATTTTCAGCCTTGCATTGAGATTGTCACATAAGATGAGACATCCAATTACAATCCTCTCTGAAATGTTCCTCAGAGCCCTTTAAAATGAGACCACAAATGTTAAAAATTTTGTTTAAAGCAACATAAATACAGGAGGTTATCCACCCTCCTCTTTGTACCACTGGTGTTATTTAAAAATATTTTTATTTAGAATAATCAAATAAAGGCTAAGTTACCAAAATTAGGCTTGTGCGTATGATCTTGTTTTGTATTGTCTTTTATTGAAAATCTCACAGAAGTTTTTAGCACCAAAGAAAACAGCAAGACATAATACACAAGACTCAGACATAATTCAAGTGCAAATAATTTTCCTTTTTCCTCACAGTAGTGACTTCTGAAAACATATTTCTATAAAATCGGGCATAGATAGATAATATATACACACACACACACACACTTTTCACTTGAAAAATACATTTAAAATTTCTGTGGCACATCGGTTTCCTAATGGTTATATAACCATATGTATAATCACTTCAATAAATTATCCTTTAAGTTCTTACATATTTTTTTTTAATTGTTATGGGAGGTCAGCAGAACATTCTAAACCACCTCCAAGCTGCAGGTAGATAAACTTTGGGTAGCAAGTCCTAGAATAGTACCATATATACAAACATTTTTTCCATCAGGTACTTAATCAGTAAATATACTTCATAAAACATGTTCTAAGTGAACAACAAGTTGTAAATCTGGGATAACACTTATCAATGAAATTCTACTGTCTTTGTTACAGAAGAAATGCCCAACAGATTTAACTTTAGGGCTTTAGGTAAGATAAAAAAAAAAAATAAGTTCAAGACCCAAATTAAGAAATACTCAAAGGTTATCAAAATGCATCCACACTATGCACTGCATTTGCATTTCAACACAGTTCTTCATCTTGTACATTTATTTCTGTAAGCTCAAAACCAAATTTATCCCAAACTGAATATTCAATTCATACTCACTCATACAAATTCTTCAGTGGTGAAGTTAAAATAGCTAGTACAGAGAGTAGAGAGTTGCAGTGGTTATGTATTTGATAAATCTTGACATCTCTGTCTTTATGTGGATTCAGAAATTCCTGTACAGAGCTGCAAACTGACCAGAGCATATTTTCAGTAGACAACAAAATTGCTGCAATATCAAATCTACAGGAAAGAAGGAATGAAAATAATATTACTTAGGATATTAAGATAGTTTTAGTTTAACAGAGCTTTCTTCTGAGGAATATCTAGTACTAGAAGTACTTCATAGTTACTTGAAGTAATATCTATGTACTTGAAGCTCATCTTCCTTAAGAGGATACTGCATGAATTCTGAACGCACTACACAGAAAATGCAGTTCCCTCACAGTGCTGAAACTAGTCAGCAACAAAAGACTTGTTAAATATGGTAATTCCTCTTCAAAAGGACACTTGCTAGACAGTAACAATTTTCCTTCCAAATTACAGCTAAACCAAACTAAATTTAGTTTTCCTTATGATAAAATATAATTATGGTGTACATACTATTTTCAGATCCTACAGCAATAAAAAGTAACAACAAGTGAACTAATTCTTCAGCTTGCAAAATTTTACAGGTATATTGGCTCACTAGCTATCGGCCTGAACAAAATATATATAATATATTTATAAATCAACACCACCAAAAACTACAGCGGCAACAAAAGGTCACAAGAATCCTTTAGGTTAGAAGGGACCTTTAGAGATCATCTAGTCCAAAATGGTGACATACATACGTAGGTAGAAAACAGTGAATATTTAGTCTTACTGAGAGACAACAGGCATGCAGTAGGACATAAAAAAGCACCTAGAGTGCCCTGTCTACATCACCATCTGTATTGTTAGGGATTTTATTTTGGAAAATCTAGACAAACGTACACACAGACTTCGACTCCAAAATTACACATCTCTAATATTTCAAGAATTTGAAATAAAATATATCCTTGAAGAGCAGTATTATATAAAAAGGTAATCCTTTGTGATGAAAATATTGAATAATAAAAAATGTTTTTTCATTCTTCCAGCTATGCATAAGTGAAAAGTAATTATAACTTCCTATAATTAGACAGGATTTAGTATATGAACACTCAAAAAACAATCTTTCTGCCTAAAGATACAGAAGGACCTAAACACTGAGGATTGAAGCACAGAAACGTGCACTTGGACACCAAGAAGAAAACTTAGGGATTTATTCTCACCTATTCCAAGATTGTGAACTTGGAGAAATTAATTAACCCTTCTATAACATGGATTTTTTTCTCATGATACAAAATTCATCAAGTCAACCTATAAGTCTTAACTCATTAATCATAGAGTACTTCTGGATATATTCAGCTTCCTACAGATGACAGGCTCTCCAAAATCTGCATGAACTTTGCCACTTTCAAAAAATCTAAGAGGAGAATCATATTCACTTAATAAAGAAATACGTTAAGTGAACAGGATCAAGTTCAGGATGCAGATTTCTTCAGTCAAACAAGAGGGGGAAAAAAGAACAAGAATAGACTTTCATCTGGAGACATCTGCTTTAGTATTTCTTAGAGAGCTCCTTCTCTGCCAAAACATAGGAACCCCAACAGAGATGCAGTCAATTTCAGTTTTCCTAAAATGATAGGGACAAGGAATATCCTCTTCCTGCTCCCTCCTCCTGAGCTCTGGCTTTCTTTTTGGCAGAGCTTTGATGTGACCTAAGAGCTCCTCAACTCCGAAGGGTGTTTGTCCTACCAAAAAAAAAAAAAAAAAATCTAATTCTATTGGAACAGATGGAGTTTTCTTCACAAAACATAGGTGTGAGTTGCTGCCAATTCTGAACAATTTCACAAAGGAGGTCTTTGATCATTTTCTAGATGAGTATGTGGCCACCAGATACACTTAAATATTCCAAGTAGATTGAATTTAAAAATATCCTCAAAATACATAATTTCTGTCTGTTCCATCTGCTGCGTTCATGAAAGTTTAAACTTAAATTAAAACAGTGATTAGCAGAACATCGAGATCACACATTCTATCCATTAAAAAAAACGTGTGTTAAATAGGCAACCTTTACCTGATTTGTGGAGTTCTCTTGTAACTGGGACAGGCCTGAGAATATCTGGAGGACAGCACAGCCAAGGATTGCTCCAGTACTTCTGTAAGAATCTCCTGGGCTAACTTGGGAGGCAGAATAGTCCATAGATCATGTCGAAGAGCACAGCAGAAGTAATGCCACATCTGGACAGAGAACGAACATCTTTCCCCCTAGCAAAACCACCACACGTTAAATAATAGAAACACACCTTCCAAGTGTCAATTTAGTTCCTGTGAGTCTAATTAATTCAATCTGAAAGGAAATAGCTGAAGAGTTTCAAGCATATGATGACCAAATAGCGGTCCTTGACAAGATGTGAACATCTTTATTAACAAAGAAACACATGTTCCATTTCAGTTACAAAACTAGAGTTCTGCCATAAAACCAAACCATAAAAATTTGACCTTACAAATCCTTAATTAACCTAATCTCAAAAACATAGTGGTTTAGGTCAAACTCAAAAACATATACAGTACTTTTTTAATGAATAAAAAAAAAAATACATTGAAATGACTTCAGCATGCATATTTCCCCAAATTCATCCTGCCACACGTCAAAATGATTATGTATAACAGAGATACAATAACAGCAGAAAAAATACCTGGGTAATTAACATAAGAATCCCATTTTTTTTCTATATGATTTTTTTCACTAATAACAGCAATTCATTGAAACAAAACACTTTCTGGGGATAAATCAATATTGGTATTAATATTTAGTTACCTATATATAGAAGAATCACCTCAGTAAGACACAGACACAAATATAGAACAGTGAAAAAACGCAGTGAAAAAAACACATGAACAAATCTAAGTAGAATATATATTAAGTCACGTTTTAACATTTCACCTAAATACTGTTCAGAAATTAGTACTATTATGAAACTGAAACACTCAATAGCACAATTAAACACCTGACAACTGTTTCCACATAGATAAAATCAAGTAATTTCATAGTGACCAAAAATGGATCAGGTTACACAGAAAATTACAGATCAAGTTCACAGGATTAGAGAATCACAGAATGGTTGAGGTTGGAGGAAACCTCTAGAAACCACCTAGTCCATCCCCCTCTGCTAAAGCAGGGACATCCTCATTTTTCTTATCTTAAATAAAATCAAAATATTATTGCAGCATATGCCGAGACTTCCTCATAGAAAAGAGAAGTTTACCTCTGGAAGCCTCCGTGCATACCTCAAAAGGGTGTTACTTTTGTAAGGGGGGGGGGGGGGCGAATGGCTTTGATAAATTATCACTAGTGCCGAGATACACTCTGAAAGACCTTATTCAACTCTCCCTGACCGGCGGCTCCACTCCAGCCTAGAGTTATTTTTATTAACAACTCCCTTTTCATTGCAAAAACATGCCTGCTCTTCGAGAACAAACAGGTCAGGCACAAAACTATTATTTTACACTCCTTAATGTAAACTGATTCTTTTTGGTCATACCTTTAACAAAAAAAACTGCAAAAAAAACTTTATGAAATTTAGAAATAGATTTCTAAATGAAGTTATAAATGTATTTATTTTTTAAGCAACCAAATGCTGGCAAGTTATAGCTATTAACTATGTATAGCTATGTATGCATACAAATTAATTATATAATTTTTGGTAAATTATTTAAACAAATTTTGAATAATATCCCTCTTTCTAAAATCATGCCACTATTGCAGAAGCAAATGAGTTGCAATGAAGATTTAAACGGGATTCATTGTCCTTCTCTGCCCTGTTTTTCTATTTGTTGCCATTTCTAGACAATTCTACTGGTAAACATCTGCTATTTTGTGCAGGCTTCGTACAATACAAACAGATGTGAGCTTTTATTTAGCTTATATATCAGGAAACAAGCAGCTGGGCTTTATTACATAAGCCACTCAATATTATCTTTGAACAGACAATTCTTTATTCTTTGACTATTAGAAAACATAAGTTCCTAAAACTACAGCAGATGTCTGCTACACTAAACGCTTGATTTGAAAACGTAACCTGGAGAGCCGGCCCGGTGGGTGTTCAGTGCAGTGCACCAGCGAGATGCTCAGCCCTCAGAGCTTCCCTGGCAGCTCCATGGGAATCAGGCTCCGAGTTCAGTTCAGAGCTCACTGACATTGCCACAGAAAGTGGCCTTTGTATCTTGCAAAATCTCTGCTTAACTTTAATTACTGAGTATCAAAAGCCTAAGGTGATCTCACCATGATTAGAATTCTGTATTTGCTGCATTTGTCAAAGGGTCTTTTGGCTTTTCTTTTCCTCTTACTGCTATTGGATTAAGTGCATGTCAGAGGGAGGATATGAAAGCAGGAATTGAAATTGATTAGAAGTGTAAAAATAAAGTAAAATGTTATTTCAACAATCTAGAAGAGAAATAATATTTTATTTTATAGATTGTAATAGCCATTTGCTACCAATCTTGTTCATCTCGGATGTTGTCATTTTACAAATAAATAACTGCATAAGGAAACAGCAGTACTATGTAATCAAATACAGAAGGTATCCTCCCCTCCTTTAACTTCATCTTTTTTTTTAGTGGTTTGATTTTATTTTCTTACAGATATCTTAGGTCCTATCAAGTAAGTTGTTTTATTAGTGAGGACAGAATTTGTGGGCAGTGGAAAGGAAGGCATCACATATTCTTGTAATACCATTTAAATGTCCCATATTACTGGGGGAAAGGAAGGCAGTAAGTCCTTATGATGCCTAAAATGCAGGGTTGCCATTTAGTTTGTTAGCTAGCACACTAGGCATTAATGGGGAGAGAATTCTTCCCTTCTCACCCAAGGTGATACAACAGTTTGCTCAGTTTATGGGAGAATAATAGATTTATTTTCTTTAAGAAATTCACCAAGGATTCACAAATTAAATCTTTTATATTGGCATGAAATACTGAAAAGTGAGGGACAGGGAAGAAAGGGAAGCAAGGTCCTGAGCTAAGCTGGACACAGGAGCTACTCTTCTCAACACACAGGCAGAGAGCAGAGCAGCTTCCAGCTACAAAAGCAAGATCGTGGTATTGCTCAAGACAGATCCTACTGACAGTGCTGCAAGGGCTGAGAGCCACTGCCTCTCTCAAATGCAAGAGTGCGCTCCCAGCGAGACACTGAGTTCCCATCCAGTGCCTCTGACCAGATCCCGCTCCTGGAGACAGGCAAGGGGTCCTGGCTCCAAGCTCCTCTCGTGTTCCAAGCTCAGCAGGATCTGCATGACCTTAACATTCAGAGGCAAAGCTTCACGGCTCCTGCTGGGTGTTGAACTCGCGAGGAGCCACCTCGCACAGCGAGAGGTTTCAGCAGTGCGTTGCTTCTGTAACAAGCGGTAGCTCTCAAGCCAACCTCTTCCATTCAGGAGGCCTGCAAAGCTCAGCAGAAGTAACAGCTGCTCAGCATCACACCTCCTGGAGACACTCTGAGCAGATTATGGGCCATCTTTCACAAAAAAGCAGCAAGATGATGGAAAATTACATACTGCCTACTCCAAGCACTGCAGGTGTACTGAGTTGAAATACATCTCTTCCCACACACATCAGTTCTGATCACTAGTGATAGAATTGCTGAGCTCATTCAATTCCGTTTTTGTTGGGGCAACTATTTGCGCCCATCAGGCTTCCTCCACGGTGGACAATTGTCCGCTAGATAGTTATTGCAGTGGAATCACCAATAAATGGCAAACAGAATCAGATAGACTACAGTCGGTATAAATCAGATTAATTGGTAAAAATCTACTTTTTTTAAGCCTCTCAGCCTAGGACATTTTCAATCACGTGAAAAGTAAAATGCTAATTTTCTTGTCTTTAAGGGAGGGACATTTTGATGTTACTTCGCATATAAGGTCTGTTTAAATCAACAGACAATATGGATTTTTGTCACCGATTCATCAGCTCTTCCTATTACATTTCTAGGATGGATATACTGAAGAAGCTCTCATGTGTAACAATTCTAGAAAATGCTTAAGAATAAAACCCTAATTCATTCACACAGCAAATTTAATGAGAAAGGGCAGGACTTTCCTTCCATATCTCAATTATTATTGTTATAAAAAGAGTAAAAACGTAACTAAATCCTGATAATATGCACAAATAATTTCAAACAACAAATATCTAGTATACACCTTACCATGCATTTATACAGATATGTATTTATATGTATATTTAGCCGAGTAGTTTTTAGGAAAAAGAAATAGTTCATTAGAATAATCTATTCAATTGATCCTTAGGCTCTTTCCATTGTTTCACTGAGGCTGTAGTTTAAAAGCAGACCTGTGACTCAAATGCAGGTGAAGTAACATAAGTCATTTCAGATATATACTGGAATGCTATATTGATCATGTTTTTTGTTACACGCTTTACTCACCAAAGTGAAAGGAAACCAATGGAGAATAAAATCAAAAGAAATATTAATCATATTTAAAATTCAAGTGAAAAAATAACACTCTTGCATTCCCATATGCTGCATTTCCTACAAGGAAAGTTGAAATGATGGTAACCCCATGGCATGGGGGGCCAGGGAAGAAGGTAATCT
>NW_020455588.1:1263051-1332992 GCF_003342845.1 Nothoprocta perdicaria
GGTATAAAGGTCTTGACCCTGATCATAGAATTATGTATTTTCAAATGATCTTAGGACACAATATCTCCTTAAACACATGACAGAAGACTATTTGACTGATTTATCGGAAGTCTTTTAGTGACCATGTTTTCCTACATTATTTCTAAAAGAGAACTTGCCTACAATAATAGATACTTAAAAATATCAAATCCCACCAATCTTCATACAAAAATAACGCTGATGTTATGTTTCTAATTAGTCGTAGAGTTGGCAACCAGTAAAACACATTTTGTAAGAGGAAGGCATAGTAAACTTAACCTCACACCTCATAAAAAGCTTTGTAGTCATCCCAGTGGTGGCTCTCGGCATCCTGCAAGATGCTTGTAGCACAAACTCTGACGCAGTAGTCCGTAACTTGAAACTGGAGAATGTTGATGAATTCCTGATATTGTTGGACAGGCCCTAGGAACAGGGGGCTGTTCAGAGAGAATGATCAAAGAGGAAAAGATTGAAAGGCTGTGCAGTAGGAGGTAACAATCCCCAGCACTGCAAATGGTTTCGATTATTAGGTATCAATCATTCATTTCCTCTTGGTCCTGGAGTCTGAACCCCACATACACTTTTGAAAAATCTGGTCTTTGTTCCACAAGTTCTTTAAGAATATGTATTTTCCCTTCTATAAATTCTTTCTTAGCCAAGTCATTGAGAAGTAAATTATCCTCTTTTTTAAGGCAAGAGTACCTTTTGCCATTCAGTTGTTGCTATTTCTGGAACATTCTGTGTTGAAACATTATGCACGAGCAGCAAGTGCAAAAAAGAAGACACAAGCACAGAGATCATTTTTAGTAGGTATGTGTTATGGGCAAATTCTTTCATAATGCATGTAAGAATTACTGAGGAAGATTCTGGCTCAGATTCCTCATTCACAAAAAGTCTGCTCCATTTAGCATAGCGGGGGGACATCAGAGCTATAGCAGCTCACCAGTGCATAGAACCCCTTAGAAATCATACCTTCCTTCAACTGCTTTAGTCCAAAGCTTTCCCCAACAGGCTCAGCTTCTGATTTTAAATCACATATCGCCAGAAACATATGGATCAATAGAGATATTCTCAGTATCTTCAGCCCAAGCCTCCTGAAACCAACACGACTATACTGCCCTCCAGAACAAATCCTTGCCCAGGGTTGTCTTACACCTTACACCACTACTTCCTAACTTTATTTCACTCTGCATGCAATGAGATATATATATAAAAACTTTAATTAACACTGGATGAATTTGCTTGCATTTCTCAAAACAAGTGGTATAGGGAAACAGTGCAGAAATGGATGTTTATCTTATCCTCTAAGATTGCTACCTGCTAAAATCAAGTTTTAGGAAAATTCAGATATAGCACAAGTCAGGTAAAAGGTAATTAAAGCTTTAGCCCTCTACTTTCAACAGATCAGAGTATATTCTATTCTCTGGACAATACTACTTACCCAATACTACTTTAATAAAACAATTGATTTGCACATGAAATGCATATAGTAAAAATAATTTCTTGTGGCTTCTTTAAATTATCACTACCTTTAATTCAGGGCTTTCCTAAATTAGTGCATGTAATGCTCATGCTAAAAAAATACCATGCAACTTGGGAAACTACCACCACACTGTAGCACTTAGTGGAGTAAGTCCTACATTATCTATTTTTAATCAACCCACTTTATGCAAGAGGGACTCACTTTTTGCTGGTTTCTCTCATTAAATTGCTATACGTTGCAAAATGCTGGCAGACATGTATCGCTGTGGAAAGAGCAGCATACAAGTTTTGCAGGGGAGCTTTGGAGGGAACATCTTTGCTTTTCTCCTCCAGCCTTGCCAGGACAGCTGTTGCTACTTTGCTGCAGGCCTCTACAAAGTTTGTTCTAATTTCCTGAAGAGAATCATCTTTGCATGCCAGAGCCAATGGAAGCAATGTGTCAAGTTCTTCCATGATGTCAGAACAAAACTGGGGGAGAAATAAACGTGGCATCAAGTTATTTGTATTCTGACAGCACTGTTTAATTTATACACACTAGGGTTAGATTCTTGAATAATGAAATTGGCATAAAACATAAATATATTAAATCAGCTTTACAAACATTTCACTCTGTTGTACAAGGGAAAAGCATTTATCTAGAGAAAATGAGTTATTACTTCATTCCTTGTTGCTTTAAAGCCACATTATATATATTGAGGAAAAAAATTAAAACCATCTTAGGTTAGCAATGCCTTCATTTTGTTTATGCCTTCATTAGATGTACATTCAAAGCATAAGTTTAATTCTCTGTTAGAGAGAGATAATTCTCTAAACTAATTTCTTTTGGAAAAATAAAAATATATTTTTAATATTGAATTTGAAACTGAACTTCTCATGTCTGAAGTGCATATATTGATCTCCCCCAAAATTATCTCCCTAAAGTTTAAGTGTTATTTTAAGCACTTATTAACAGCTTCCCAATTCTGCTAGATAGTTGCAAAGCTTACTAAATTCAAAAAGGTTCATACCCTTATTCCATTAGACAAACGATTTAATTAATCAACACAGCGACCTTTTGGCCAAATCAAAGAACTCTAATTTGGGCCTGCTATTAGTTATGCTGATTAGTTAAATGGCATGTCTAAGGAAACAAACGCAGGAAATCCCTTTATAGTAATGCTTCAAAGCTTTCAAACATTTTCCCATCAGACCACTTGGTAACAGAGCAGATACTAATCAGAATGTTTTAGAACTTTTTGCATGAAAAAATAATGCCAGCAAAGTTTAGAAGTTAATTCTTTTAAGTACAGATTATGGGCTATTGTATAAAGCTCTGTTCAGCATCATAATGTAATGCCTCTCACTTTCTTCTTAATTCCATTTATATACAATATAGAATATTAATGGTACTGTAAGTACTTCAAAGCACAGATGGCAAAACAGCCTTGGCATTCTGTCTCCCCTCAAACTTCAGATCTTTTGATACCTGCCTTAGCAATTCGTTTTGGTTGCTCCTCTTGTTGGACTGCTCCCCAGGACTCCCTCATTTGCTGGTTGTTTACAAGACTCATTGCATAGCCTGCAGCTGAAGACTGCTCTTTCTGCTCATGTTGAAGAATTTTAGTTGAAAAATCCTCAATTGCTATTGTTATACAGTGAGCCACAGAAGAGGACAGGTCTTTAAATGCATTCCTCCAGCCAAAATCCAGCGAAATAGGCTGAAAAACATATTTTTATTAAATCAATCCAAATTCAGTCAAGATAAATATTGAGATTGTTCTCAACTTAATGAAAATCCAAGAACAAATTAATTAAAAGGATACCATCTTTTCAAATTCATATGAATAGCTTAAAACACAGCTCTATAATCTTGAAATTATACCAAGAGGAATACATACTTAAAAATGAACATGCCTAATGACATTAAATTGTCAGCAAACTTATAAAACATGTATTTATAAAAGGCCTCTTAAATAATACTTTTTATATAAGCCATGCTTTATCCTTACACTTTTTTTTAATTGCATTTAATGTAATCTATTTAACAAAGTCAAATATACTTACAACCATATCAATAGTTTAAGTAGTAATCCAGGAAAAGATACGTCATAATTCCACATTTTCACTGCAAGCTAACAGCTGAACGTTACTACCCACAAATATTAATAGTAAAACAGTTATAGAAGTTTTAACACAGCCATACTGTATTTTACTTCTTTATTGATGGATTTACCAGAGATTTAAATGGTTAGAGATGTCTAGCTTTTAGCCCATGATGGATTTTACTGTGGCTTCAATCAGGAATTGGCAGCCTTTGACAAAATAGTGACTTCTGAGGTTATCTGAAGCATAACAGTGGCACAGAAGACACAGCAGGAAATATTATTTTGCCACTGATTTTGCTTTGCCTGGCTCATATGAAATAAAGCAGACTTAAAGAACTTCACCACTGTAAGAAGTATTTTAATGATGTATGATATACTCTAAAGATCCCTACCATTGGGGACACAGTAGAAGAAAAGCATTTCTAACAAGCTGCAACTACCATCTTAAAATGGAAGACAAGAAAGGGACTATACAGTAGAGTTCTCCCAACTCACTCCAATCTAGAGAAATGCCTCTTCCTTCCTTCCCACCCCTCACATCCAACTCCAAGGAGTCCACGGGTAGCCCACCCACACACCCACTTGCTCTCTGTCTTTTTTAAAGGCTCAACCATCTCAAAATGCTGTTTCTTGTACTATATCAAATATAAGTAGATTAGCCTTAGCGATTCAAAGGACATTTTAAAAAGTCATTTTAGCTTTAAAATAAAACTGTTAGTGAATTACATTCCATTACTGTACAATACTAGATTTCTTTTAAGAGCGCTTAGGCCCCATAAATTCCCTAGAGTAGTAAATGGCAGCCAGATTAAGAACATAATCATTTATATACATTCTACAAAGCATACCGCTTACTGCACAGTGACTTGTTGTATAAAACTGGATATCATGTGAGCACACATCCCTATAGAATGTATCCTAAGGATGCACCTATATAGCCTTCTAAAAGGATAATGATTAAGAACTCAGCAGGTTTTCTAAGACTTTGTTGCAATTGAGAACATAAGATATACTGGGAAAAAAAAGCTGTGCTATTCTTGCATTCTTTTTCTATTTCTTTTAAAATGTAATATCCTCTATGTCTGATGTTAAATCTGTTCTGTTATTAAATGTTAAAATAAGCACTTCATGAACGCTTTAAGATTTTATTCTGCTTTAGCTGAGACTTTGGACTCAGTAGCTAAATAATAGAACTCTGGCAATAGGTGTTTATAATGAGTATGGTGACAGACTGTATTGGCGACACAGACAAAAGAAAATCCCCTACAAAGTGCGGGACTCTTTTCATACTCACCTCTTTTACCTGAAGTAACTGTTCAGGAAGCACACTGGTTTCATTTGCTCTAGTTTCTCCTATTAAAAGCTCCCCACCAGCTTTCTTCAGAACTCCTGCACAGTATGATAAAGGGGATCAAAGTTAAGATTAATTCTGTAGAAAAGTCAGCAGCCTACAACACCTTCTGATATATCAATATGTAGCATTAAAAAAACCCTCAACAAGATGTAGTGGAATACTAATGTTATGATAGTCAAATTCAAGTTATACACAGCTCCCTTTATACAACATGATGAAAACCACATCCCATTGTATTCATATTTTATACATATGCACATATAATGTATAAAATATAGCTTCTTTTGTCATTAATTCATTTTTATACTGATTGTGCAGTCACCTATTTCTAGGGAGAACAGATAACATTAGAACAGCTGTGTAGAAATTAATTTCTATTCTTTGTTTAATAAATTAAATGAATTACACCATATTGTGTTTTTATAGTTTTTACTTATTTGGAAATGCCAATGTGATAAGAATAAAAAGACAGTTAATTAGCACAGTTATTATAAGCAAAATAATGGCCATAGGAACAGGTGAAGCTCCTTAAGAAGGCACAGTACAAAGGCTCACTCATAAATCTTGAGGTAATGGGAATATTGATGTGGTTTCTACAGGGATATACCAACATCCAGGGGAGATGTCACTGCCAATGCTTCAGAAGGACCATGAGAATAAAACCAAACAACTCTGGTACAAGTATTCTTTATATATCTGACATGAAATTAAAAATCCGAAATACTTGACTACTGTCAGGCATTGCTAAAGATCATCTTTTGAGCATAAAATAGTAGGTCTTTGGTCACCTGAAATACTTACAGTACACATACAGTCAAGGCTTAAAGAACTTAGTTTTCTTTCTATGAAACACCCAACATAGTAGTAGTTCAATAATAATTCAGTAATATGAAGTTGATTTTGCCTTTCTCCTAAGCAATGACACCTATACAATATTCTAAAACTTGATTTTTTTTCCTTCCTCCAAACACTATTTTCACTTTCAAAAATGATCACGGAAAAACAGATTTGAGATATGAAAAATAAAAAAAAGGGTAAAATGTGAAAAATAGAAAACACTTCCCAGGTATTTTAGCTTCCTTAGCATTCTCTCTCTCTCTCTCTCTAACCAAAAGAAAAAACCAAGAACAACAATACACACAAACTTACGGTTTAATATGTTATATAATTATTTTCCTGCCCATTTTCTTTTTAAAATAATATATTCCAGAGTAAGAAGGTTAAAAAAAATAATTAAAAAAAACCCCCACAACTGCCAGGATATTTTTCCTCAAATTCATTCTTTTGTTTTCTACTTTAAATTTATCTGATTTTTCCCTGGTAATTTTTACAGTTATCTGATATGTTATCTGATTCTCACTATAAAACAATTTGAATAACAACATTCTCAAGTTGGCATGACTTAGATCAGCTCTTTATAGGACTCCTTCTCCAAAAGTCCAAAGCCATTAACTTTCTAGTAGTCCTCAGAATACCCTTTAACTTGGTCTGTCCAACAGAACTATGGAAACAGAAGTAATGGATTCCCCAAGTTTATCAACACTTTAAGAGAAAATAAAAAAAGAGTAAAGCTTAATCTGAGATCCTTGCATATTTATAGAATTGCTGCCTTATTAAAAAAGCATCTCTTAGACAAACAGTATTTAGTCGATGTAGATTTGTGTCTCCAGCACCAAATTCTAATGATCCTTTCCCAAGAGAAAGAGCCAAACGATGCTTCCCTCAGCATCACTCATTTTAAATTTCCCTCCTTCTTATATCCCGAGCTCTTCCTATGTCTCTTCAGCTTGTTTTCTAAAATAGCCTAGGCACCCTTGCCTATATTCATATATACACACAAGCACAGCAAACTCGGCACTTGATACCGACTGCCTTCCCCTCAGTAATTGCTGTTTCCACACAGACACATATGGCCTCTCTGTCTTGTTATTTCTTGGCTTGTCTTCTCACTGCTTTGCCCCAGTCAGCTCCCCAGAGAAATAAAAATGGAGTCTTGCCCAGAGGCTTGTACAGCTGCTGCAGTGAAGCTACTCAGCTTAAATTAGATTGCCATTACGGTCAACGAAAGCAAGCCATGGAAAGGAGGAAGCACCTCTACCTGGACGGCCACAAATCTTGGACTCCTCTCTTCCCTTAAATCCCCTACCTTGAGCTCCGTTTCTAAGGAAAGACTTAAATGTATGCTGAACTTCTCATATAACTGCTAGAGGAGAAAATCTGCAAAACAAGAGTGAGCGAAAGAAAGCAAGGGTTGGAAAGAAAAGGCAGAAAGAGCTGAAAGAAAAAAAATTCAGACTAGCTCCTTTTCTAGGATACATTGTCTACCTCAACACTGAAGCATTAGACCATTAGAAGCACCCACAAACACTTGCCCTGTCTTGCTTGAGACTTTTGACAAACTGTTCATACTACAAGTACTTCCTTCAGTTTTACCAATCAGGCAGTTTGAATCTATTCAATAGCAAATATTCAAGAAACTAAGAAAAAAATGAGAGGTTTGCTTAAAGCTTTTGAGACAACTTTTTATAACTGAACCAAAATTTGTTTGGGATTATACTTCTCTCTAAAGCAATTCTTTTTTTGCCTATGGCCCTATTGTCTGCAATGTATTTAATTCTTTCTCCCACTCAGCATTTGTCTATTATTGCAGTCATGAGGACAATGAGATTTATTGCATTACTAATATAATTCTTTTTCTTCTCTGTAAGATATTCTATTAAGTTGATTTTTTCTACTAAAATGCTTTCCAATTTTCTTTTTTGTCATGAGAACTGTTATAATCACTTCATCTAGGGCCCAGCATAGCTATGCATCAAGGAAACATTTTCTATGACTGCTCACTAACTGTGAGCAAGGCAAGTACAAAGCTCCTTGCCAAATCTAAAGTTCTGTTCAGTAGGTTCAGCCATAACTTTTACTGAAGAGGGTCCTGGAGATGACATGCCTTGAAAAAAAGGGGAAATACAACACAGGAGAAATATAAATGAACAAAAGGAAAACAAAACAAAAAAAACCACGCTGCTAGCTGAATATTTTACAGCCTCCTACATTCTGTGTTCCATAATGGATTATTTAATTGTTGTGCTATACTGAGCAAGCTCTAATAATACATATATAGAAAACATAAACTCTTGCCTAGCCCAGATTTGATCTTTACATCAGTGTGATCTGCTGAAACTAGGTTCTACTTGAACATCTTGCTTTGAGACCAAAGGGGGAAAAAAAGAAAATCACACCTTTCTTGAATCCTTATAACTTCAAGGTCTATTAAGAGGTTGTACCTCATAAATTTCATTCTGTACTCCCTGTGTTACATTTTCCAGAAACGGATACAGAGCAAAGGATTTCTTCTTATACTGTGAAGGGAAGACCTTTGCAAGTCTTTGCGGTCCCCTGAGGCAAAGCTTAGAAACCTAAGGGCTTGACAACTTTGCCCACAGTGTTTTCAAAGAGCTCCAATGGGAAAAGCTTTTCTTGGTACTCATTATCTGATCTGTCCAAAGTTCACCTTTCTCGCTGAAATGAAAAAGTGAGAGAGATGAAAGTATGTTAGATGTTTTTGATTTTTAAAGTCTCAACAAGAGGCTTCTGAAACGCCAGAGGAAAGAGACATCTACCTTAAAGGTGGAAAGAAAATGCAATTTGGCCTGATTCTAAATCAAGATCTCCTGTTTAACCCTTGGCTACAGTGGAATGTTCCAGGTTCCTTCAAAGAGAACAACCCCTGTGATGCTGAATGTACTAGGTATGTCAGAACACTTTGGGGATTTTCAGCAGAATGTAAAATGAGAAGTAGACCATCTCATCACAGTCGGCATGATGGGATATCTGCAAAATGAAGAGTTAAACATCTATTCAAGAAAAAAGAAAAAACAGAAGGTGGTTATTCCTTTCATTTTCTGAGATGGTGGAAGAAAGTGAGGATATGCAACACCAGGAACAACTGTTCTCTAACCATTAGAAAAATATAGATACCCTTCCTCAGGAAAGCAGAGTGGTAATCTTGACCAGGTGATGTACTAGAAGCTCAATGATTGGACAGAGGTCTGTCACTGTTCATTCTTACATTTGAGAATTTGCCACTGTTTTCTCCTTTTATGTGATTTAAGAGAAAGACTGAACACTCTGTTGATAGTGAATAAAGTATTTACACCACATCTTTTGGTATTTGTTGCGCTTCAGTAATGCATTAGGTTGCACAACATCAAGCGCAAAACTTGGCATGGACATACTATTCAGAGAACGTGTACTTATGTTTGAAATTTAAAAGTGAGAAGATAAAAACCAGCGAGAACTGGATGGAGAATAGTGAAAAGAACATGTAGTAGAAAACATAATTCATAGATTTTTCTTCCATCTATGCCAAACAGGTTCAAAAAGGAATATATTGAGTATATTCCAGAAGATACCAGACTTAGAACTCTCAAACTGCACTCAGGGAACTATCCATTTCACCTAAAAAAGCCCTGTACATCCATCTCCCTACAGAGTTCACTCTGGTTCACCGTTTCCTTTGGTGCTATTGTCTGCCATGGGGTTACCATCAGAGAATACTGGTAGGCAGTACTTCCCTCTAACATCTATTTTCAACCGCCTAAATTGGTCTTCATAGGATTCCATTGTGCACACTGCAAAGAAACTTGTCTTGTTGCCAGCTAGAACTGTGAACTACGTGTCTTTCTTTTCTTCACTGTTCTTTTTTCGGTTCACAAGCAACCTCCTACCAAACGCAGAATCCGCAGAAGAGACTACATCCAAGCGATAATGCAATGAAAAAGTATGAAGAGAAGCCCAGGTGGCCACCTTGCAAATTTCCAATGTGGAAGCCTTCGACCTCTCCGCCCAAGAAGCAGCTATAGTCCTAGTGTAATGAGCTTTACAAACCCTGGGAGCCTCTTTACCCTTAACTACATACGCCTCCCTAATACAATCCCTTAACCATCTAGCTAAGGAACTCTTAGAAGCCATTTGACCCCTCTTAAGACCCCCTAAGAGTACAAACAATCTGTCAGAAGATATGAAATCTTTGATTCTTCTGTGATAAACCCTAAGTGTTCTTCTTACATCCAATTTATGCAGCCATTGCTCTTTGTCATCGCTGGGTTTAGGGAAAAATGAGGGCCAAGAAACCGTCTGGTTTAGATGAAACTCATATGCCATCTTTGGGACAAAAAACAAAATTAAAAAGTGGAACTCTCCAAAAAACTACTTTGTTTCTGATGGAACTTTACACATGTTCTGTACATCAAGGCTGAAGTACCATGGGATGCGCTGAACAAAAAAACAACTAAAACTGTCACTGAAGCAGCAACACAAACACAACACATGGCAGGACATGAGCACCTGGAGAGAGAAGAAAACAAAAAACAAAGCACACATTTTATTGCATCTCTGAATGAATAGATAAAAGGTCTTTATCCATAATAAAAGCAAGCAAAAAAAAAAAACAGACACAGTGCAAGGTTCCAGGCTATGTTACGTATGGGGAAACTTTAGCTCCCTTGGACGTTGGGCTACTTCCATGGATTGTACAGCTTTCCTTAGTTTGGCAGGGGTACTCCTTGCAGGACACAATCTTCAGGCATGCTTGCACTGCGGGGACTGGAGACTAGTTTAGCTGCTCATTCTTGCTAGTTTAAACTTATGTTGGGTGTGTAGGTAAGAGCAGCACACCACTTGGAATGAACTTATCCTGCTGCTTATGGTAGTTTTGCAGACTCTGCTACCCTATAAACCTGCTACTAGCACTTGAGTTAATTTAAAGATTCTTTGGACAGATCTGGGCTGCACACTAGAAATCTTGTAAAGAATTTAACATCATAAGCCTTCTAAATAAGTACGGAAGCTGGCCATTACATTTTATAGTCATATACAATATACGTATTCTGCTTAAAATAAGGCATGGATTTCAAACAATGTGCCTGATCAAAACTCAGGGTTCATTAGTGAAAAAAACATTATCAGCCTAATATAGGACATCAGCACAAAAAAAAACCTTAAATCCCTTTTGGTACTTAACAAAACTTGGAACTACTGGGAACATAGCTCTCATTCTCCCATATCAAATCATCTTTCATTTCATCACTACAACTGAGATTTGTAACAATATGAAGTGAACATAACACCAAAAAGCCCTTCTACTTGATGGACTTTTTTTTGTAACATTGGCCACGACACATGTTCTGTTCACATATCCTCAAAAAAATGATACCACTGAGAAAAATCGTCAGTAAAGACTGTTCTGATAAGAATTGCAAAACCAAAAGCAAAGATAAGCCTTTTGGCAGCACTAAACCTCATCTTACTGTACATACAACCACAGTAAAAGAATACTTCTGAAAAGAGAAAGCATAACACACTAAGAACTGTTCAGAAAACATCTTTGATAAATATATGCAAGATAAAGTCCAAAACCTACCTTCAGACAAGTAAAATATTGTTGCTAACACTGAAATAATATCTTCATATAGGTTGTTGCTATAAATAGAGCAAGTATATTCTCCATTCTGCTCTTAAAGATAGATTAACATTTCTCAAGAACTAGTAAATCTGAGACACTAAAGAAGACAGGAATGCATTGAGATCAAAAAACAAAAAGAGAACTTTGAATGAAAACTTTTTGAGCTTTGATGTATATTCTAAAAACATATAGGTTAGCCTGCATTTATTTTACCAAATGAACTCTGAACTGTTTTTATTTCTTTTCTTTTTCTTTTTTTTTTTAATCAATTTACTATGCTTAGACCACACTCCCCAGACACCTTCCTTCTCAGCCTGCAGCTTGACAATAGAGATACTGAGTGTTTGACTCCCGCTATGCTCTTTCCCTAAGCAGCCTGGCCTCATTTCTGGTATGATCCTTTCCTGCAATATAATCAAAGCTCTTGAAACCACTTGCTCTCTGGTGACCTGGACTCTCTCTATTGGTAAAAACAGCAGAGTAGAAAACTTATGTAGGAGTGTAGAACATGCTGTGATCTGGAAGGTGTTTCTCATATGAGTTTTGGGGATATCATTTTCTCCTCATCTAACATGAATGCAGTCAGATGAAAAAATAGTGAGAAAATACAAACTTGAGACTTGATTCTGAAGAAGTTTACTTCCGGATCAAGAGCTTACTTACATAAAAAGCCCCAGTGAAGTCAATGTCATAAGCATGACAATACGCATTTGTAAGCAATCATAAGAACTAAAAGCTAAAGTATTGAGTTACAGATACAAAAGATGGATAACACCAGTGTTCAGGTGAGTACTTTTCTAAGACAAAGTCAGAAAGCTTGCTATTTCAAAGAACATACCCTCCAAATATTGTCTTATATAAAATATAGGCCATTTATACAGATCCAATAGGAGACGCTACTATTTTTCACAAAGATAACTTTTCATTTGATTCTTCATCACTAGCTACTGTATATCACATTTATACACAAGTTTTTTCCACAAGTCATAACTGTACTTAAATCTACAATCTTCATATTTCAAAAAGATTGTTCCATGGACGTAACATACCTTTAATATAATGAGCTAACACACATTAAGCAGTTATTTTTGAAAAGTATATAAAAACATTCTTTGGCACAAACTAAAAACAGTAAATAAGGAAAAGCTTTCATTACCTTGAACATTCTTCTCGGCAAATGAAGGCACCAACAGAATTTCTGCAGAGAGTTCTTCAATTTTTTCTTCCATTGATAAAAATAGTTTAACAAGTTGAGAGAGACATTTGAGCTGGTACAACGTTAAACAGAAGCTCCTTCCTTTTTTGGGGGACTCTTGGGAGGCTGTTCAAACAAAACAATGAAATACTTTTTATTTTCGCTTGCTTGAAAATGATCTGTCACTTCCTTTTTGTCTCAGCATAACATACCCCCTTTCCTATCCTAAACTATCATTACATTAGCTCTTACTAATCCTCTGGTATTTTTCAAGTATCCAGGAAATTACAAAAGAATTCCAGGTTGTATTGTTCATTAACTAGGAGTTTTCCAAGCTAAAGACCTAAACACAGAATATTCTTACCTGCATTTTACAGGAAGAAGAAAAAAGTGTTGCAAAAATTGATTGAACAAATGAAAAAAGTCATTACTATATTGTAATGGTTTGGGACATCACATCACTATACTGTCACTCTGCAAGTCACCTTGTCTGTTTAACAATCTGCTAGCACAATGCAGTTGATGAATATGACATTTGAGTGAAAAGAGACATCAATCTTACACTCTACAAGTTTAAATATGTGGGGTTTGAAAACAAGCGAGACTGTCAGGGAACAAATATCAGCAAGTATTATACCTATAAGAATTTGGTCTTCAAAAGAAGAAACTGAACATTTTATTTTGAAAGGTTAACACTTACAGTCATAACATAATCATGTCACATCAACCAAGGAACTCCGCTTTGAGCACAGTTAGACTACAAAAGTCTGTGAGCTGTTTCCAATTTGGTTTTGCCAAACCACACTTTAAACAACTTCAATTTTAAAACTTCTTTAAAGGTAACAAACTTGCACTTCTACGCAAATTGCTGTAAGATGATAAAATGTTACTATGGAGCTCTGTTGCAGATTTAGTATCAGCAGAACAGTTTTTGTAGAAAAAGTGAGAGAGTAATTTGAAAAACAAGCTCTGAAAGACAAAAACAAATACAAATTGATCGTAATGTACTTTTATGTGTACATCTTCTTTACCTTGTCAATTTCAAGTATTCAGTTCCTCCTCTTTTCTCAAAGTTCCTTTTTTTTTTTTTTTTAAAAAAGGTGTTCACAAATCACTTTGAAATATATATGGATCTAAACAACAGAGCTGAGCTCTTAATACAAGTTTGATATTCCAGTTCTGCAGACTTAGAGATTAAACTGCAAGTTTTGCATCTCCCTTTAGATCTCCTCAAAGTTCTGCACAGAGGTACTCATGCTAATCCCCTACATTTCTAAGAATGGCAAAATAATATGTTAAACAGTTGCCTCTGTTGGTGCCTCTCCGCCTGAATAACAAGAAAACTTCATCACTGGATTTCCAATTTTAAGTCTTAAAGTTCCAATAAAAGACAAGGTAACGCTTGGAGAAATTTTTACCTTTGCCTTCAAGGGTGATAGTATAAATTTAATGCGACTGATAGGACATGATTGTCCGAGCCCGATTGTCCAACCAGAAGTAAAAATAAAGGAAGTGAGAACTGTAAAACTTACTAAAGATAGCAGTAACAACATGTAATATTAGTTCCATGTCCTATGACTGGAAAACCTCGTGATGCTGCTGCCCCCTCTTCTCAGTGAGGAAGAAGCCTACCATCTGTACAATTGCCCCAGACAACACTGTCCTCAGAGTGATTTTTTGAATATAAAAACATAAAAAAATGATTTTTTTATTTTTATTTTAATGACTATTCAACATATATTTCAGCTAGAACAAGAAGATACCAAGTTCAAAGACTGCTCTTCTTTACGACATTGGGAAGCTGAGAGAATGCTTTAATAAATTATGAAGCATAACATGCTATATGCAAACCAACACTTACATAATCTTCAGAGAAAAATCTTACTCTTTAACACTACACGGTTCTATAAACACTCTGAATCTTCTGTAAAATATAAATTAACATTCATTTTCATATGAATAAGTACACTAACCATTACATTCTTTAAGTAGAAAAAGGCAGAAATAATATATTGAAATACTCAGAAACTAAACAAAAGGTACCATTCTTACGTCTTACTTTATGCAGACGAAGAGTGCAATTATTCTTCCATGTTATTGAAAAAAATTATTCAAGAGAGAGATATGAAACTGGAGACCAAAAGCACCCACATCCTATACTGTGGCCAAGCCTAGACAGAAAGGTCCTGTCAGAGTGAGTGTGCTGCATAGATGCATTCTAGCAGTGAGGTGGTCACACTCTGGCAGCTGAAACCAGAGAATCTGCTCTTGTGCTCATCCTTCTTGTGAAGCATTCACACCAGCTTCTCCCTTGTACCTTCTGCTTAGAGACGGCTTATTAGAGAATGAGCTCCTGCCAACAAGCAAGTAAATTTTATCTGGGCAAGCTTTGGAGAATATGACTCACTGGTAGTAGACTTGTCTTCTCTCTTTGCATGAATTCATTACACACTCTACCAAGGCCTAGATTCCCAGCAATAACCCCAGCATCAATTAAAAGGTAGAGTATCTCAAAGGTCTGCCACATAAATGATGAGCACTGTAATGCAAGAGGTATAGCAGCATTTCTGGATGCATGAGAAAACAGTCTCATCTGCCACAAATCACAGGCAGATATACACAGTGTGATATTCTTTTGGACATCCACTATGCAGAGGCAGAAATCCTACTAGTATTTCCTAAAATGAAGATGAATAGTGACTTTCTTAAAGGGTTTGATATTCATGATGATAAAATAAAAGAGCCTTTTTGACTTTCGGGTAGTGAAGTACAGCAAAGTTTCAGACACTTGAAATTTAGGAGAAAATATTGGGTTAATTTCTGGGTTGATTTGATTGAGACTGAATTGAGATGAAACTGGCACAAAATAGTCTTTGAAAAAATTATCAAACAAGCTTCTTCATCTAATAAGCATCCCACCTTCAAAGATGAGAGAAAAGGATTCAAGAGATCAAAGATTCAAACAGCAAACTCATTGAGGCTTGAAGCATGAAGCTGAAGTCCTCTCGATCAGGGTCTGGAATCCATTAGAAATCTATAAACTGTGGGCAGTGAGAACATGGTGATCCAAGACAGTGGGCTGTTGGACAACCATCATCAACTCATGCTCTGACTTCTTTAACTTCATGAGTTAAGTTGAACAGAATATGGTTACACTAGAAGTATTAAAAGACGGGAGTAACATGGAAATGACACTACACAAAACACAGGATTTTCCTAGGGAAGACGAATAGCTGACCCAAAAGAACCAAAGCTGTAAGCCAGACAACTCTGGGATGGGGTGAGTCACCTGACCTGAGTCCCAAGACTGTTCTGGAAGAATAATAGAGAACAGGAGCTTCAGAGTTCTCCCAAATAATCAGTTTTTCTGTTACCTCAAAACACCAGCTGATGTACACAATTTGAAAACTGCAAAAATCACATTATTGCCCTATTAAGTATGTCACTTAATACGCCCTATTATTAAGTGTGCCACTACATAGACTAACAGTACTAGCTCAAATACAGTGATGCATGCCTCATAGTAGGAAAAACATAAGCAGTCATTGGGAATGGCATAAAGGACATCTTACAGCTCTGTAAAAACAAGCTATTTACAAGCAATGATTCATTAGCCTATTCAAGTCTACAAACTAGTTATTTACCAAGCATAAAATTTACATTTTCTGTTATAACTTCCTGAATTTTTACAACAATGTCGCTTGTATAAACCAACCCCCAGATACATACGAACATATAATACACATGCATATATCTCTATGCATGCACAAACATTCTATACATTTTTATGGGATATAAAGCAAGCTCCACATACCAAGTGTTCACTTGCCCTCTTTTAGGTTTTCTTTTAATTTCCCTTAGCAGAAGTTAATGAGAACATTAGGAGATTTATATCTGAGACCAAAGACCTGGCTGTGACAAAGACTCATGCATCATTTACACAAGCTTGTTACAACACTGTGAACTATGTCGACTGCTCATGGGAGTACAGGGCTTGAACAGTCCAATCAGTCTTATGACCAAATCTATCAACCAAAATCAATTGTAATGATGTAATAGATAGTTGAGTTGAGAAGTGCTTGTCCAAAATCAGTTCTTATCTCTTAGACTTCTAACCTGCAAAAATCAAGTAGTTTTATATCTTAGTCTGTACAATTCACATAGTTTAAGGGGCTGTCTCCTCAAAGTAGGACTTTTGAGCAGAGTCTTATGTAAAAACATCACTACAAGGCCTTATCCCCTCTTTTTTTTTTTTTTAATACTCAAATGGAAAATTTTGGCTCTGTACTACAGAGTAAACTCCTTCTTACTTCATAAATATGTCAAATATACAAGTTTGTCAAGTAAAATATACAACTTCTTGTATACAACCACTACTTGTATCTTTGGATAACAAAAACACCTATTATTGGTTACTTCCACTTTTGAAAAAAGTTAGATCTCTTCAAAGAAATTTGACGGCGGGGAGGGACACACCAAAAAAACAAATTTAGCTCTATTGTATCCCATTAATTTATGAAGGGTATGATGGTTCATTTACCTAGCACCCGAAGGCCAAATAGTCCATCACCATGTGCAAAGCTTGGCTGAAAGGCCTTATATACACTCTGAACTCTGTGGAGCCTCAAAACACACATGACAAGATTTCATTTTGAAGACCACTGCCCAGACTACTCGCATAAGCTACTTAGCTTATAGAAATACACACATTGGCTACACTGAGGCTGCCTGAACTGCTCCTAAGGCTGAATCTACTAATGGAAAGCTCCTGAACCAGTGAGATGAGCTACCTTTCAAGCACAATAACACACAGACAAAATTCCAAGCAAACACACTATCAGGGAGTGGTGAGAGTTGGTTGCTCTCAGCAGGAGAGGGTGCAGAGCACAAGAACTTGGCCAGGGAAATCCTTACCGGGCAGGGCCCCAAGCAAAGAAAGTAAAGCCTACCTGCAGGTGAGAGCCAGGTTCAGCCAAAAGTCCAGGTCACCAGGCAAGCTCATGATGACAAGGAAAGGCTCAGATTAAGCTGGGAAATAACTCCACAGGTCAGGGAATGGATCAACAAGAGCCATGTATATTTGCACACATAGCTGAGCTACAGACAGGCCCTCCTGCAGCAGAGCTGAAGTAGGGGGCCAAGCCTGACCTTATATAGAATCCTGGGCCTATCACAGGGCAGGGGCAGGGTGACTCCAGGTGAGAGTCCTTAGGGCAATTAGTACCTGCTAATCAAAGGGCTTGAGCCACAGCTGGTAAGGAGCTTCAGTTAACAAACTAAAGTACTGAAAAACAAGGAGTTTCTTTAAAACTGTACTTCCCATGAGAGATTTATGCTTTGTATGTACTGGGAACACCATCAATAAATATTTAAAAGGTTAAAAAGACAGGAAAAGTATTTCAGGCTTTTGCTTCCAAGCTGGTGGTACCTTTCTAAGGGAAAAAAAAAGAAAAAAGCACCCCAAAGGCAAAGATTTTGTCAGGTAAATTTAACCTATACTTGTACCAAGCAAAGAAGCATTTTAGTTAACTACAAAAAAAAAAAAAAAAAAAAAAAAAAAAAGGAAAGAAGGAAGCAGAAGAATAAGTCCATAATGTTCCTAATCTTAATACCCCCATCCTGTGTTCTCTACTCTTAACATTCACATAGAGACAAGAGGGACATAAAAGGTACTTAATTTTCTCTGTCACTCTCAGCTGCATGGTAGGAGTCTGCCATCCCAAACAGGTTGACTCTCAGACAGCTTTGCTGATAGAGAGGGAAAAAAAAAGAAGAAAAGAAGCCCTAAGTAGGACTAACATTGAATTAAATTCTGCAAGGAATGTGGCAGATTGTTTTGGTGCCAAGGCAGCAGATGCAGTCATACCAAAGTCTAGCATCACCAGAGAAACAAGGGGCACCTGTTTTTCAAGTTTTGCTTTCCTATTCAATTGGATGAATTGGAGAAAAAGATCTGAAGAAAAAAGTAGACCATCTATCTCACCAGAGATTCGATTGATTCTGCCACTTGGGAATATTTTTGTAAGGATAAAAGCCATGCTACTGAAAAATTTCACTTCACCAGTGATGAAATTTGGAAGTCTCCATATGAATTCTAAGCCAGCTCATATAACTTAATAAAAGCATTTTTCAAGAACCATAAAGAAAAAGTATACATTGTATAAAGTGCTCATTCATAGTACCTGAGTTTCTCCTAAGTATTTAAAACTGGAAATAAAAATTCTGCCTTTATGTTATTACTTACATGTCTTTACATGTCTTACATTACTTACATGATTTGCCTCCATGTCTAAATATGCAGTAGCATGAAAAATAAGGCTGTTCTAGATCAGGAAGACCAGTGCATACCTGCTAACTTGTGATTTAACAGCAAGTTTCAAAACTGGCACTGTGCTCAAAGCTGTAGCTCTTGAAACCGTTAAAAAGTGTTTGCAATTTCCTTGGCTATAGCCTGAAAGCATGTGTCTGAAAATCTCAAAAGGCATATGAAAATATGCATATCAATTAATACCTAAACTTTATAGTAAATATTTTGATTTTTTTCTAGAGCTTGACACTTTTTAACAATACTCACAACATCACACACACACACACAAAAATTAAATTGCTTATTCTGATCATTTCATCAGTCCACCCAAGGATGTGATACACCAGTGTGGTGCAGAACCACCTTGCATCATAGCTGACCTGGCTGTAGAAGCTAGGAATAGCTGTGCTAGAAGAGCATTGCTCTCAGATTAATTAGCCTCACTACTCAGGGTACAGTGGCACATGGCAAAACTGCCTCTGAGGCTCCCGATGGAATCCCTGGAATGCAACCTGACGACTGACTCCTTCAGTGATTACAGTGGGGACTTCTCTCTCAGCAGGATCCGAGAGTTTAAAAGCTTTTAAATCAACTTTACTATAAAATATTTTCCCAATACATTAAGTATCTTTCCCCCGCCCCTTTTATAAGGCTCAGTTTCACATAAGACAGATCTACTGTTCTTCAATGGACACAAGAAAGTGATGTCAGGGATTTCATCCAGTGAAGCTATATAAGAAAAAATACACAAAGAAAAAACATAATACTAAATCTAACTACAACCCACATACAAGTAATAAGGCCATTTCATAAAAGGAAGCAGCACTTTGTTGAAATCGGAAATGAAATAACCTATTAAAGCAGAAGAAACTCTGATAGAAATTGATAGTCACTGTATATAGGGATATTGCAAGGGGTAAAATTTTCAAAGCTGTGCACGGGGAGTTATGTACATAAATTCTATTAACAATGCTCCATGTTCCTCGTCTCGCAGCGATATTAACTTTTAGGTGACGCTATAACTATTATAACAATTTTGCATTTATGACAGCATTCATCTGCAAACTATCTCCTAAACGTAGCCAGTATATAAATTGCATTATTCTTTGCCTTGCATTTAGTAACAATACATTCATTTTTTATGGACATGAGATCACAGTCCTCGCTACTCAAATGGCATGTTGCTGTATGTTTTTCAAAATAACTGTTAGGTTTTAAATAATTAGTATTCCTGGGTATAATCACTTCTCTATTGTCAAAAGATAACTTAATATCTCTGCATAGCAAATGTAATACACAATATTGCACATAACTAAATTGTTACAAACAGTGCCAGCAGTTTTCTATCCACAGTACTTAAGATAATTATAAAAATCATCTTCATTACTGCATGCTAGCATTTTTTAACAGTTTAATTTGGATAGGTTACAAGATACATTCAAATCACCCAGACACAATTACTGCAAACCCAAGAAGCTATAAAACGTTCCCAACCAAATCCCTTTGACCCTGTTAATGTCTGTTCCTTGTTAATCTAAGGCAAACATTGTTTGTAGTGTGCATTTGTTATGGAATATGAAAAAAAAGAAAGGAAATCCCTAAACAGTTGTTATTGATTCCAGCGTTTATGGACTGCAAGTTAAGTGCCGTTTACGAAACAGAACAGATGCAGATGCTGACAAAAAGGTAAACAATTGTTGCATGGCTTACTGCCAGCTTCCAAGCCAATATATTAAACTCCAAGTGAAGCACATTTCCCCTATAGATTGCACTTATTGCCACTTCATTTCCTATGTGCTCTGTCTCTCTATTGCTGTGCCTGGCACTAAGCTATTTTCGGTCGTGCGGTGACCCCCGAGGCCTAGTGCTACCTCACATAGCCATTAGTGAGGGGAATTGCATGTGTCTGACATGGCCTGAAACCAATTATTTGATATTTTCTTCAGAATGATGCCCAACTCTGTTGGGAATGAGCAATCATGAAATAATTTACCTCCTGATTTAATTTTTTCCTGCACAAATTAGTTGTAGCCCGAGCCGGCTACACGCAGCTGCTTGTGACTTCTCTCTGTCTTATCAAGATTCTACTTGAAATGATAAAAAAGCGGACGGGGGTGGGAGGGAGGAGGAGAGCTGACTGGAATAGGTTGGGGAATCCTGCTTTAAAAAGGCATTGACAAGTTTATCAGAGCCACTGATCACATGGACTCGCTGCTCATTGAAAGTGACAGGCCCATAAAGAAACCAGCAGCGCAGCACAGGCAGCCACGCGGGTGCAACCGGTTAAGGTTTTTTAACACCTGTCTGCTTTGCAGATCCCTCTAATTCCAAGGAAACCTAAGGGGGCAAGAGAATCTGTTAAAAAAAGGAAAAAAAAATAGCAAACACACTGGCTCATTCTG
Source organism: Nothoprocta perdicaria (assembly GCF_003342845.1). Classification (NCBI taxonomy): domain Eukaryota; kingdom Metazoa; phylum Chordata; class Aves; order Tinamiformes; family Tinamidae; genus Nothoprocta; species Nothoprocta perdicaria. The sequence continues at coordinate 1,284,354 of NW_020455588.1, forward strand.
CCCCCATCCTTTTTCAAATATGGTCATAGATGTAACAACAACAAATGTTTTCCTATTAGACAACATCATTAATTTGTGACTGTTGTAAGCACTTATACTATGCATCTCTCCATATAGAATATATGTCAAACGAGAGCAGCGGAGAGGATTTCAAGTTATGTATAAACAGCGTCAGCATATATAAATTTCCATATATTTAATCAAGAGAGTGTCTGTCATAGAAAGAGATATGCCACTGCTAGCTATTAAAACAACCTCGGTGAAGACTACGCTAATCTTTTGAAAGAGATTCGCTCTACATGAAACTTTAATCAAATCTACCCCATTAATGTCTTACCACTTAAATGAAATCAGTTTTCACTTAATCGGCAAGGTTGCTTCCACATCAGGTTGCTCGCTAGATGCTCGCTTGTAAATGCTTAGGAACCCTTTGCTAAGACCAAGCATCAAAATAAAATCTTAATTTGAATTCACGTTGGCGACCGAACAACGAAAGGATAGACCAGTGCTGGAAACACACGATGCAGAGCAAAAACTTTTGATCATGCTCTGACTTGCAATTTGTGCAGTCATTCTAAGCAAATCAACCTGCCGATCTGATGCCTTGACAGCAGGCAGCTACTCTGCAACTCTGCTGAACAAACTGCAGTGAATTCCTCAAGTGCGCTGACGATGAGGAGCTCTGTCATGATTATTAATAAAGGTGCTTTATATGTAGATATCTATTTAGCTTGCTTTGAAAGCACAGACCCAATCTGCTACTTAATTTTCAAAAGTAGCACACACTTCCTAATAAATTATCACAGTTTTCTATTACATACTGCAATTTCTACTATACAATGAAATTCGCAAGTATTCAAATGTAAACCAATTAACTAGTCTCTTAGTTAAACCTAATTGATGATGGCTTCATCTAAGGAATTTAGCAGCTGGTGTCCAATCATTTTCTGATAATTATCATAATAATGAAATAGCAGACATTCTTTAGATTTCCCATTTAATTAAATTGGTCCAAAAACTTGTAAACAGACTACATTTGCATTTGTTTATAGCATTTATGGTTTGGAAGGGAATTTCTTCGGAAGTCATGACTGAAGGCAAGCTGTCCTTTTCATAAAATTATCCTGTATCAAAATAATACTCTGTATAGTTCTTCCCATTAGGCCTGAAACCACATTCTGGTCTTAATGATAGATATGAAGAAACAGTGTCTGAAAGAAAGCATAACAAATGAGCAAACCTGTAACAAACTGGAGGTGGCACCAATTTTGAAATAGGACTCCTTACAGAGCACTCAGAAGTGGATGGTTTTCTTAGTCTTTGCTGAAAGAGGAATTAAGTACCGCCAGACTTGTCAACTTCCTCATGAAATCCAGTGTTGATAGAACCTGTTTCCCTGAAGCCCATTTAAAACACTTGGCTGATAAAAGTCAACTGCAATTTGTATTCAGAATCACAGTAAGTAATATGTTTATTTTAAGAAGACTAAAATTGCTTTAGCATCTGCAAGTATAAACATCTCTGCTAGCCCTTTTTCTATCCTTCCTACCTGCACTCGCAACAGAATAGTTGGGTGCAACACAAATTGGTTCATTATATCAGACTCACTCCATTAAAACTAGAGTGTTGGAAACTTTCAGCCAATCAAGCATTTCTATCAGGTGTTCATCATCCCTTTGTGTTGTCGACATATGATTTTATGTGTTTCCCTAAATAATAGATTAAAGTGAATCTGTCACTTTTGCTTCTCCTACCCCCTTGGAATTTCCAAGCCATAATGGCAGCAGACAGTGACAGCTTTTGTTCCAATAAGAGAAAACACTCAGAAAATTACTTTAAAAGGCTGCAGTCAATACTCCTATTTCTGCTTTCTTCCTCTGGATATTTCAAAACACTAGTTAGGTTAAATCACCACCAAAGTCTCATGAGTATTTTTCCCAAGGAATATAAAAATCAGAAATAAGTTTCATCGTTAAAAAGGGCAGATATCGCCATTTAAGAACTTCTAGAGAGATAAGTTTGGAAATGTATAACCTTTTAACAAATACTTTGTAGAGAGACTAGAATATGATCCACATTGCAAATAAAGGATACATCATATGTCAGAACAGATGTATGTGTGGAAGTTCCTACCCACTGAGCTGATACTACACTCTAAAAACATCTCTTTTCACATGAGCTGACAGTCTCGTGTGACAATGCAGAAATTGCTGCACTTTTCTGGCACACAAACAGCAGGTCAGTATGCCATCCCATTCTGTACACTCAAATACAAACATTTGGATCTTAGCCTCAGGATGATCAACGGATGCACCTATTGAAGAAAATGAAGGCGTTTTGCAGAGATCCATAACTGATGAAATTCTGCACAATCACAGTGTCATGTATTAATATGGCACTAAATGGTACTAAAAATTTTCAGAGGCACTAGCTGCTAAATTTGAATGGAATAAGTTTTACTGGGTTATAACAATCCTGATTCTCTGTAAATCAGAAAGAAAGAAATCTGCTTTGCCTTTCTATATTCAGCTAATGTAGCAAAATGCGCTTGAAAAATACCTAAAGCTTTATACTTTTTAATAATTCACTAGATGTGGCAGCTCCTTGACTGAAGAGGCAGTTTTCTGGTTTTTGTTTTAAATTTTTAAGTCTAAGTCACTGTGAAAAATTCACGCATGTTCTTACTGAGCATATTTGACGCACTCCAAATTTAAACAGATATGAATTTTTGCAAAACAAACTAACACGACTAAAATAATTTTGCCCCCTTTAAAGTTATATTTGCTCTGCGAACATGCATTTTATGAAAAAAAAAAAAAAAAAAAAAAAACCTCTATCTTGACAGAAATCACAGCCAGGACTATCTAATTAACTTGTGCTTATATGGTGGTAGACATATATGTTGAAAAGACTCCCATAATAATTTTCTTTTCAATCAATACTGCAGGAGCCTTTTTAGAAGACATTTTTGAAGTCTCCTCTTATCAGCCATTGTTCTATATACTTTTCTCCATGCAGCTATATACTGTGAAGGGAAAGAGAAGCTAACTTAATAATTCTCTGTCAAATTCTTTGTCACTTTTCTTCTTCTTATTAGAGTACTACAGTATATAAATCTCAAACTGACCTCTGACCACTCACAAAATATCAGACTGGAGAACAAATCACTTTCATCTTTTAAATTTGGGAGGAGAATGCAATAATTAGGGGGCATGGTGAGTTAAATGCTCTCTTCATGCTGAGGAAGAACACCCAGGTGTGCTGAGAAAGCAAAGAAGAAGATAATTAGTTGGTGTTTGCTAATTGAGGACATTCTGAAAGCAGGAAATACACCATGGCTGGAATTATGCCTGTTTCTACTTCAACAGAAATAAGAAAAAGAATGCAAGTCCCCGATGGCAAAGGTGAAATGAAATAACTGCATCAGGAGGCAGTAGTCTGAAAAAATATAACCCCAAAAGACCATCAACAATTTCATGTTTTTAAATGTACAAATATTTTGGAAAGTAAATTTGTGTTTATCTATCTTGTTAAGCAAACCAAACAATGTGATAATAAAGTCCTGAAATCGGCATTGTTTCAAAATGACAACGAGTCAAGAAAGAGATTTCACTGTCAGTCTTCATATTATGGGCTTAATAAATGAATTCAAGCAACAGTTCTAAAAAGAAGGAAGGTATTCAAGACATGCTATCAGCTTTGAAATTCTGTCAGTTCAATTGACATTTCAGTAACTTGGATACTGTTATCTTACCCCCCACTAAAAAGCTTAAAAAGTAACAAGCTTAATGCTTTTGTAATCGTTACGAAAATGTCATTCTCCCACTAGAAACACATTTGTGGTCCTAGGGTATTATGTTCATGCGGCCTTTAAAAGAGTACCTCTCTTTTTTTTTTTTATTAAAACTTCAGCTCTGCATGTTCAAACAGATGGTTTTATTTTCTCTTCAATACTGCTCATATTCCCATTTAATATAATTGTGCAGTAGAAATCAAAGATAATACTTGCAAGGATAAGAAATAAATAATATGTGACAAAGAGGCTATGAAACACATTATTTCCTATATTAAATGCAAAGACAATTATTTTGTTTCCCCTGAGTAATAGGATCTTGTTTTGGCTGTCAAAATTTTATAAGTTTCCCAAGGAACAAAGACAACTGTAGAAACCTGCATCATATCTGTATGTCCAGTTTTTCTATGATAGCTTCCCATTACAGATTGCTACCAACACTGCTCAATTTGTTTTTTAAAATACATGGCAAACATATTTGCTGCACATCTCAGTATTGATTTGTCCATAATACGAAATTAAGGATTTCTTCTCCAGTATTTCTAAAGTTAAACCAACCAACCAACCAAGTAATGAAGACTTCTGAATTTTTACTCATTCTCTAATTAGGACCATATGCAAATTTCACTGTTATCCTTATGTTTTCTGCAAAAGTTATCTGAAGGTATAAGGTAGATGTGCTTTGAGGCTTAACTGACAGGTGTTTCTTCCCCCATCTTTCTCCCATAGAAACCACAGGGCATTGGGAAGAACATCCCATGCCTGGTGTTCTTCCCAGTGTGTGAAGAACACACACTGCACAGCTTGGGGAAACAGTAATTTAAGGTTTATTACTTAGTGCTTCTTTCCAGCAACTGCCCCATGCCTTGCTTTACAAAGACCCCTAAAGTCCTGTTCCTATAAAAGTTATTTTACGATGCATTCTGCCAAGTGATAAAGAGAGAAAAATAGGAGAACCACATTCTGAAGGGGATGCCCAGTGGGCAGGAATATAATTGAAAGACTTAAGCTACTATTATTCTACAAATATAAACTACAGGTCCATGCAGGTAAGCTAAGCAGGCGTTGGTGGAGCTGCTGGAAAAAAGAAATTAAAAAGCAGTGGAAGTGCAAAGCAGCAAGAAGGGTGACGCTCCAACTTCTATTATTCTTTATTTAGTTTGTCTTTGTTGAAGTCACCTTTTCAGGTTTTTATCTTTAAATACACTTCCATAATGTATTTTTAACGTTTTCAACTTCTACAACATTTGATGCTTAGCAACACGTTATAGATATAACTGCAAACTTGCTTGTATTAATATAAGGATCTGGGCAATATACTCATTGTGAACTGCTGAGGCAGGATGTGAAATGGGGTATTATACTCTGTAATCCATATGGGCCACTTCCTATCAGCCTCTCCAACCAGCACTTCAGAAAGATGCAACAGCATTGTCTGAGACAAAACAGTGTCAAATCAAGTAATTCCTCTACCTTTCTCCTTCCTCCTAATACTTCTTTAAAGCGCAGTTTTAACAATGGATAACAGATACGAGAAGAGGAGGGAAAAGCGATTGTAACTACAACATAAAGATTTTAAATTATCTGCTATAAATCTGAATATGGACAGAAATCTCAACAAAGGTGCAAAGACATAAATATTAATTACATGAATCCCAATCTGCGATTCTTTAATTTCCAGATACAAACTAGAAAATAAATTATACTAAAATGATTGAGTTCTAATTATTCCCAGACATGAATAACCTTTCTTTTTTTTTTAATCACACAGTCACTAAACCAGCAGGCATCAGTGCTATTTTAGGCATATTTTTGATAGATAACAAGAAGATCATAGGAGATTGGTTGTAGGCAATAATCGTGGCTCAAGAGATCACAAACCAACTGAATTTAAATTAAATGGAAAGATAAAAGCAAGTGTAAAACTAAAGTCCTTCATTTCAAAGGGAGGAAATAATAAACTAGGGAAAGCAAAGCTATGTGCACAGGGATGTAAAGAAGAAATGAGATTCCTCATAGTAAAAAGGGAAAAAAAAAGGAACTCGTTTTTAACTTACACAAATAAATAAACTGTTGAGGAAGAGTAAAGATGAGTGACCTTAAAATAGATTTTTTTTTCAAGTCTTTATATGTAACCCCCCAAAGTTACCTTCATCATTTCAAACAGCTACCCCAAAGCTTGTTTCTTCTCTTTCTTTAAACTCCACTGTACAAATCCAGCTCCTCTAAACAATATCAGTCTTTCTATTTAAGCTCAGATATTCACCATTTTCAGATTATACATTCCATGAAAACAACATATTCCTTAGGAACTCATGAATATTTAAAGATAATAAATTAAAAGGATAATAATAACTGAAATGCATTTGAATGTATCTTCAGAAGAACATGGAAGTTGGTCAAAATTTGGAGAAAGAAAACAACTTTGTATACTGGGGGGAAAATGCAAAAATTGAATATTAAACTATGCCAATGAAGTGATTGAATTACTTTGTAGTAAAAATTCGCTTGCACCAATAAAGACTGGAATCTGGAAATTATTACTTCAGTTTACTTCAACTTTGCAATAATATGGTCTTAAAAATAACCTGCTAGTGATGTGACGAACAAAGGTTTTGACAAAAGCTACTAAATTGGAGTTCCCATTCTGTTTGAGGGTCTCTGGAAAGTCTGTTACTAAATGAGCATACTGAAATTATGCGTAGCACTTCAAACTTTATCAAGTTACAGCCAGAAGAAATTAATAAATAGGCTAATAAGTGTGTCTCTATATATATGCATTAAAACATATATATATATACATTAAGACACATACATATTCTCTCTCTCTAATTGTATAAATAAAACCAAAGGAAACTTTTTACTAATACATAAAATTCATATAATTTCATGGCTTTTAGGTTTCTTTGGCTGCTCTCTTATCAATTGTAAGAGAGCTATTTCTTTATCTAAAAGGGATAAAGGATTAAGATAGATCAGTGAAGCCTGATTAAACTAGCTTAACATTTCTGTAAACAAAGGAATACAGAAATGGTTCAAAAGGCAAAAATACAAGCCACATTCAATGGACTTGCTGCAAGTAATTTCTGAGGAACAGCACAGTGGAAAGAGAAGCAAAAAAAACCACAGGGGATAACCTGAAAAAAACAGCAGCTGTCCGCATGATTCATCACATGCTAAGTATGTTAACAAGTATGTAATAATTTTAATATTTCTTGAAATATTGCAACATTTTATCAGCTTTTGAGAGAAACATATGAGTAATATCATAGAAAGGCTGAAACAATATTTTTACAAAATGAAAGCTAAAACATTTGGGGGGAAAATAACCCTTCCTTTGATATTATTCTAACATATTAGAAACACCGATCTCTTGCTGAGCACAAAAAAAAATAGAGCAGGTCCAAGCTGCCTAAAATCCACTACAATAAAGTAATCTAAATACTAATGGCTGAAACCTCCACTGATAAAGGTAATAATTTAACTGAGAATCGGATCATGTTATAACACAGAAGCACCTGCCTCCACTATAGATGGCAAAGATGCCAAGTTCCAAAAAAATGGACTTTTTCATATACCATTCCACAAGCAGCTCGCTCAAATACGCTCATCCTCAATCCGGATAAACAGATTCAACCTAATTATTTTACTTTGCTAATAGCTATTCTAATCGAAGACTAGAAACAAAATTGATGATATCTTATTTCATAAATATTTTTCCATGGGAAATATTTTGAAGATCTACAAATCTGTTAAAGCTTGTCATAAACTGCCTTTACTTTCCATACGTAAGTAGGTCATCCATATAAGGTTTTCCAAGGTTCTAGCATTTATCATTATATCCTGTTATTTTTTTCAACCCCTATACAGTAGGATCAATTATAGTAGCTCTTATGAAAAAAAAAAGATATTTCCCTGACGGCAGACTGAGTAAATAATTTTTTTTTTCACCTATGGGATAACAGTCCCCACTGAATGTTTTGATTAAATTATTTTTTGGTTTGAAATGTGCTGGTTTGGTGACTCCCAGAGGCAATGACAACAACAAAAAAGTCTTTCAGCTAAGAAGAAAAATTTTCCTTTTCTCCCCCTCTCCTTCCCGCCACAACATGCTTACCTTTTCTTACTGACCAGAGTCTTTCCATAGCAAATAGAACATCACTATCACGCCAAACGATTAAAGGTGAGTTTTAACTTAACCTGTGTATAAATACAGAAATTCACTCTCAGCTGGGGGTGAACGTACAACAAAGGCATCGTGAGCCTTATTGGTATTTAATAAGAGCTCCAAGCTGGAAAAGCTACTTGACTCTAAGAGCTTGTCTACAGTTACAAACCTCCTGGAACAGTTATTCTGTAGAAACTTTTTCCAGAATTGTTATTTCAGGGTGAACTCCCATGTGGACACTTTGATTCTAAGAGAAAAGTGCCTTTTCCAATTTTATTATACTACCAACATAGTACATCCAAACAATTTGGAACAGAGAGATCTTTTTCCAGAAAGAAGTTATCACCTATGGACTCATATTCAACTAACTCTTCAATTACACACACACACACACACACACACACACACATATATATATATATATGTTTTGTAATGGAGGAAGTATACATTTCAGTTGATTTGATTTACAGCTTCCAACATTATAGGCTATGACTTGGCAAACAAACAAACAAACAAAATCCTATGTAACTTTACAGCTTTCCTCTAATATTTTACTGACTTCTGGCTTCACTATTACCACTTCACTGTTTGGCTGCCTTCAGTCTGCACACTCAGACTTTCTGCAAGAGCCTGACTCTGAGGAAAACTAGTGTCAGAGATGCAGGCCTCCCATACAACCCAGTGAAAATCAGTAACATGAGGTATTATACAGTGAAGAGATGAAGACATAAACAACGACTGAGAAGAAAGTCATTTTGAAGCTTATATTGTATTAACAAGCCACACTTCTAAATAAATTTTACAGGTGCTAGATGGACAGTTGCAGCATCTGAAAGAAAAAGGACATTGAATACAGCTTCAAATAAAATTAAAATTAGGGGATTTATGAAATAAAGTTTGAAACTAGTTGCAACAACTGTCCTAAAAGTTACAAGCAGCTCCTAAGATTTGCTTTGTTTGTTTTTCAACCGTTTTTGTTTTTTTGAATTCATAATAAAAGCATGCACTGGAAATCTGTCCTGATAAATGTGCTGGCACAAAAGCACGTAAAGAAACATCTGATGGCAAAGAAAATTTAAGCAAAGCAAACAAATATCTTAATAGATTGAATGATTATTCTTTTCCTTCATGTAATATAGTTAATATATGTGTACTTAGAGAACAAGCCTTATGGTCTCTTTAATATTCATGTCTTACATGTTCATGGATAACTGAACCTTTTCATCCTTGTGAGTTACTTAAGACTGAAAGAAAACATAAGTTATGAATTTTAAGTTATCTTGCTAGTCACTTTCCTTAGATAATTTGTACTTGAATCTTTTCACTGGCTCCCATCTTGCTATCTGACTCAAAGCACACTTCTTGTCACCCATGCCATAATTCAACATTGCTCTGAAACTACTTATAATCTTTTCATTTCCCACTAACATTCTACTAATTATATCAGCTTTTCCACTTGTCACCTTTTCACTTTATTTGTCTGTATGCCTTTTCACTTACTTTATCTTCCATATGTTCCATATTCCTCCATCTTTCAGCTCCTGTTGAAGAGTTATTTTTGCATTTCTTCTAGCAGTATTTCAAGCTGAGTTACATTAACATGTAGACCAACTTTTAGAACTCAAGAGAATATAATTTTCTTCCGCCTCTGGGCTATTTGCCTGGGAAAAAATTACCTTATTCATCCTATTTATACCATCCAAAGATCCTCCCTCTGTTTCTCTAACTTCCAAATGCTTCTAAACTTCTAACGCTTCTGTCTGCAAACTACCTCACCTTCAGGGAGGGGTATATTGTAAAAAAACAACTCTTGCACAGAAGAATGCTCAAAACTTCACATTGGAAAAGCAATTAAGTACAATCATGCAATTAAGTCGTGAAAGTTTCCATTCTGCACGTTTTCTTAAAGCTTTGGTTCTTCCCTTTGGAAATTAGCACGTCATATTCGACAACAGGAAAAAGATTGTACAGAAAATATCTTTTTAATATTGAACTGCTTTGTTGCTTTAAATTCTTTAGAAAAACACGAAATGGTCTGTTAGTATTAACTCTAAACTGTAAACTCTTGTACATTAGTACAAGAACAGGATTTTTCTTTATTAGACATATTAGATATTAGATATAATAATATATTATATGTATTATATATTAGTATATTTTTCTTATATATATTTTAAATTACAACATGCACAGTAATCTTTCTGGACCTGCTGATGTATGAGTCCCTGTTTATATGATGGGCACGTTATTACAGTTACACAGCCACACAATCTCATTTAACTTTGTCAATGGAGAAGTGTGGGGAGTAGCCTCACAAGATGGGGGTGGGGGGTAGTTCCTTAGTTCCTTTATCTCATCAATAGAGATGTGGAATAAGCTAGACCAAAAAAAAAAAAAAAAAAGATTATAACATGGCAATGCTATCTAGTGAAGTATAACGCAGTTTGTACATATATGAGCATAGGATAATTTCCTTTAGTTAAAAACATTTTTCAGCCCAACTCTAGCCCAACTGCAGTGATACAGTTTAAATATGAAGTTGTAATTAATAAACTGAGTCTCCACAGGAAATAATCAGGCATACGAATAAAAAGTAGAATAATTAAATAGGAAAATATCTAATCAAAATGAACATAAGGCTAAATGAACATAAGACAAGGCTACTAACCCACAGCATGAACTGTTCCTCTATGCTTCTTTGAAATCTTGCTTGCCTTAGCTACAGGTAGAGCATTTTCTTTGAACTGCAGCTCACAAAGCCTTTCAAGAAGAACTGTCATTTCTTCAGTGATGGTATCAAGATAAGTTTCATTAATAAACTTCAGCGATGAGGAAGGATCAATAGCTCCACTTAGTATGTACAAGTCCTCTTTTATCATTGTGCACAATGTAGGTATGGAATTTTGGTAACCATGAACCACCTTATCAAAATTTGTCTCACCACAGCTAGACAGAAGACAGTTCTGTAGAAGATCACTGACTAGCTTATTCTGCATATTTTGATATCTGCTTAGGACTTCTGATTCAGGATAAAGAAACAAAAGCTGCTGTATGCACTGTGTTTTGAACTGCATTTGTTGTTGTAAAGCGTTACTTTCTGCTTGACCTTGACTTTGCAGTCTGTTAACTAAAAATCGACGGAGATGTAATCGCACATCGTCCCAAAGAGATGTAACATCCATGGTTGAATTATCCTCAATGGCATGAAGAGAAGACGTAAACTCAAAAGATGTCCCACTTGGAGTACAGGGAAACGAGACACCACATTGACTAGAGAGATCCAGAAGGAAGTGAAGTATCATTTCTTCTTGATTTTGTTCATTCGTGAGTAAGGTTTGCTAATAAAGGCAAATTAGAGAGTATTTCAATAATGTTTTCTTAACACTGGTTAATAAGATTAAAAACTTTCTGTACTGGTACTAATTATTTCAATTGCTAATTATCTTATCGGCAAATAAGAGACTGAAAAAATATGATCTTCATAAAGAACAAAAATAACAAGGCTTTTTTTCCCCAAGGATTTATGCCCCAATCTATCTCCTTGTCCACCAACTCCAATAAGTCCACATTTCCCTTCCCATCTTTCATATCATTATTATATTATCATTAGATAAGCCTTAGCAGGTGATGAAGCCTATCTACTTGGGTCCATGGACAGATCTTGGAAAGAAAATGGCATGAAAGATTACTTAGGATTTACGAGGAAGGTGGCAGGCTTTGCTCACAAAAGCAAGAAAGGAATTTAGAAAAGTGTGTATTGTTGTTTTCAGTGTAGTGGTTCAGCAGGTGACCGTTAAAAAGGCTGTTTAATAATTAAAAAAATTGTCCAGGCCCCTCAAAGAACTAAAATCAAGAACATGTTAAGACTTAGGTCACACAGGGCAACACAGTATGGAGCTATGCATCTTCCAAACCTAGATGCAGCTTTACACATTAATAAGAATTAAAAAGGATCGAATGCGAATGTGGCATTATTTAACTGTAACTATTCCAAAATACAAAATGTTCAAGCTTTCTTCTCTAGTAACCTTTTTTGATATATAATTTATATTAAAAAAGCAACACCTATCTAAACTATTGCACACTTAAGAAAGAGAATAATAACCTTCCTACTGCCCTCTATCCTAGAGCGTACCATGGTGCAAATTAAAAAGTAAGAATAGCACCATATTATCTAATTCTGAACAGAAGACAGAGACCAAGATTGTCTTCCACAAAAGGAAAAACCTTAAAAATTAACTAGCTAGCTATTTTCCTTCTTTTCTGCATCTTTATTTCAGGATGCTTCATATGAATTTTTGGGACTTATGAAGACACACTGGTAGTCAGAGAGGAAATTTCTAGCCCAATAGGTAACAGTTTCTAAAAGCATGTGCATGTGATAGAAATATGTTTACCTAGATAATACTTTATATCACATTTAGCCATAGGCATATGCATAAAGTTGACCTGTTTTTCTTTTATTGCCTACTAAAGGATTCTTAAAAGTTTTGTGGCTCCAACAGTGTTGTCTCAGTTCGTAAATTATGAGCAATAACTACACATTGGAAGTGCCAAGTCTCAACGTGTTGACTTCTGGAGTTCAAGGATTATTTTTTATGAATTATGCTCATATATTCTACTCTGAAACAGATAAACAAACATGCAAGAGAACTCTAAAAGCTGTCATACTGCTGAATGTAAATCATGCCTTTTGATGATGAATCCAGAAAGCTTCATGAAGAATCTGTTAGGATTTCTAGACGGCTTACAAATACATGAGAATACTAGGTTAATAATACACCTAAATGCAGCACCTCAGGCAATGGATATGCTGTACTTAGCATTATATTTTAAAAATGTTCTGGCAGTTGAAAAGATAAACAAAATCTCTAACAAAATAAACACGCATAATGAGATATAATAATGGATAGGGATATTGTTCCTAAGTAGATAGAGGGTTACTATTATTGAAAATGTATTACATAGTTATTTAATTAAAAGCTTGCAAGTGAGAAATTAAGTCAACTGAGTAATTAACTTCAATGGATGCAGTTACGCAGTTAAAAAAGGTCAGGTTGTAATGTTCTCATTAATGCTCACTGCTACGGAGAGCAATTTACTGTGGAACTGTTTATGGAGTTAAGGATTATCTAGCGTAAGTAAAACTTGCTGTAGATGGAGCATCTCTGCTAACATACACACTTTTCATCAGCAGTCCCAGCAACACAACAATCAGGCTGGATTGTCTGATGAGAAGCCAGGAGCATGGACAAACTAAAGTCCCATTTCTCACGCTCTACAGATGTTCTCCCGACCAGCTGTGCAGAATGGAGCCTTCCAGGCTTCTCATTTCTGCCATTTGCTCCATTCTCCAGGCTTTGCTCGCCTCTACGGCCCACAAGCCAGATGATCCTGAAGTCAGGACTGTGGGCCCTGCTAAGCCCCTGGGGAGCTGAAGACGCAATAAGCACATCTGGTTTGAGATATACCCCAACTACTCCCGAAATGGTAACATTTTGGTGTTTCACAAACAAATGCCGCCACCTGGTGTCCAGGTACACGGCTTGACGAGACCTAGGAGAAGGATGAGCATGGGAAATGGGCACAGGTGAGTTACCATTGCTATGCCCTCTTATGAAAGTGCCATGTAAAGATGATGTGTAGGGATGACTTTATAATTTGAGACAATTTAAGCTAACCAGAGCTATGGGTCACGCAAGCATCCAATGGATTCCAGTGTGATTGGAAGGCCAATAGGCATTTCCAGGAGTTAAATACCTGGGAGATGATTTCATGAACCTTGAGCTTTCCTGAAGACCTAGTCCCAAAGGAGAAAATACTCCACTTATTTGAATGACTTTTTCTCTGTTAATACATTCAATTTTGGACTAAAGATGTTTGTGTCCTCCAAATAAAATACAAAATGGAAGTGATCCACGATACCAATCCACTGGATATAGTTTATGCTTATTTGCTTTAATATATAAAAATATAAATATATATGTACACACATTATATAGGCATCTATATGCACAGCTTACATACAAAATTGCTGTCTATCATTTACTGAGGTATCATTCTTCATCTATGAAGCCAATTCAATTTAACAGAATTCCACTTCCAGATACAGATTCTAAGGTGCAACTTTTCAGACAAATTTGTGAAGAAAATGCTTTCCAAAATAAGGGACTTTTTTCATTAAAATGCAGTTTGATTTCTGGCCAGGTCTTCTAGTACTTGTAAGTTGCTCCCACATGTCTACTTAGAAAAATTTTATAGCAAGTTAATGCTTAAGGAACGCATAACATACAATTATCTCTATTAGATGCATTTTATTCTATACTATGCAAAACATACATTTTATACATTTTATTCTTATACTGATGCAAAAAAAAAAAAAAAAAGAGCAGAAAAAAGTGGAATTGGCGTAGAGAGTAACTTCAGACATTTTTACCAGTATCTCTTTATAAAACAGCTAGTTCTACTTCAGACACAAGTAAAAGGAAATAAATCCAAGCAATACCTGCTACAGATGTCAAGTAAAAACTGTACTGAGTCATATATTGAAATTTGTGAACTATATTAATTGCAGTGAAGAGTGAAATAAGAACATCAATATACAGTAAAACAAAAAAACCCCAAAATTTCCCCAAAATAAAAACTTTCATTAAACATTTTTTACCAGGGTCCTAAGGAACTCCAGCAGCTCTCCATGGTGTGTAGTAGAAGGCTTGAGAGAACTAAAATTGCAGTTACTTAGCCACTGAAGACATTCAGTTGTGTCCTGTAGTAGTTCATCAGTACATATTTCATTTATTTCTGATTGTAGCTCCTTAAGACACTGTTCCACACTAAAAAAAAAAAAGTAAAGAAGAAAAAGTATTCCATTTTTCAAATAATCTTGTATTTTTTAAGAGCATACTTAGTGAAAAAGACATCATTTAAGACCAAAAAATCTTGATCCTTAGTGCTTAATTAGCTAAAGCAGAGAATATAAACTATATTCAAAGGTGAATGTGCAATGCACCTTCTTCATCAATCAATTTTTGTTTTATAACATATAACAACTTCTTATAGATCTATTGACCCATGATGGAAAATGTTGACAAGAATTTTGGAGTCTGTTTGTTGAAAAAGCAGATTTTTTCTTTCCTATTTTTTTTTTATTAGAATATTGGAATGAAAACAGCATTTGCTTTCAAGGACCTTATCTGCTCGTTAATGCTAATCATAATCCTTTTTTTGAAATCATATGCAAATTGTATGCTAATTATTGTAATTCCAGTTGCAAAAAAGTAGTTGTATGGACACTAACAAGAAAAGAACAAAATAGAAAAATCTAGAAGGAATCTAAATTATTTCCTACAGAAGTTTTCTTGGTCTATGGACTTTTTTCAAAGCCAATATTGCCTTTAAGGAGGCATTGGTCAGTATTTTATACAGTTCAGTTAGAAAAAAAGAGTGTTGACTGAATTTAGTTAGATCTAGGTTTAATACAAGCAGAACTAGAAATAAGACTGATTTAGTTCCATTCTACTTGATGAGTAAAAGGTGACTCCTTTATCTGAATCTTTGTTATGTTGTAGGTTAGTTATTTCTAACCTACGTTCTGTGAATGGTTAGAAATAACTAACCATACATAGAATGTATTTCTATGTTCTTACTGCTAAAAAAAAAGGAAGGCAAAGTTTAATCCAAATTAAATTTTTCTTATCTCGCTTACTATAAATTTACAGAACTAGGTGAGACACAGCTCTTTATATCCATTTTCATAGCACATTCTTCTGACTATGTTATCTTCAATTCTCATCACGTAGTAGAGACATCTAACTTACCTATCACACTTTCACTCAGGTCTGTTGCATAAGGATGAAATATGCTTTTCCTGTCTTTAACTAATATTCCCAAATAGTCCCAAACTTGACTTATTTTAGTAAAAGTTGGAGAAATAAAAGGTCAGATAAGATGATGATGATGATGATGACAAGGTGAGAATAGACAAGAAAATGAAAAATGGAAGAGGAGAAAAAGAAGAAAGAAGAAAAGGGGGCAAGAAAATTTGCAAACAAAATGGTTGTGTTGTTACAAAATCTTGTTCTCAGAAACAGATCCAAGCAATATACATATATATACTTTAAACTTAAATGTAACACAGAATAATTTTGTAATATGTTTTACACAAACTATCTTTGTATGGAAGCAATCCTACAAAAAAGGTAATCTGCTCTGAATATGAATAAAATAGAAATCTCAAAAACTACTAATCAATATCAATTTTGACTGTCAATCAGTGCTGAAAGGTCATTCTGCTCGTCACATACTGATTGTACTTTTTTCACTTATTTCAACCTGAGGCAATGTTTCAATACATGAAAAAAAAAACATGTATTTGTTTCTCTACTAGATTTTCTCCTCCTTTATTGAGTTACTCATATTTTTTCTTGTCCAGATGTTATGGAGTGTACCCTAAATTCTTATCAGTTATTTACTGTCTCGTTCTGATCAGCAGCAATACAATAAATCAGTGTAATCCACAGCTCTGGGAACTAAGTCTATTAGTTTGAATTGACATTTTAGAAAACTAGTGTAAAAACACTAAATTAAGTTCCTAGACAAACAGTAGTGTACTTTCCTTACTTTTGTTTTATTTTTAAGTTATATACAACAACAGTCAGCAGCATATTTTTTTCTTCTTGAGAATGATTTTTAAAAAACAGTGAATACAACACATGAATCAACACCTATCACCTCTAACGGACTTTAGTTTGTGCAAATAATTAAAATACCTTTACCTTTAAAATAATTGCAGTAAATAAAAACAACCACTCAAAGAAGAAAAATGCATTGACTACAAAAGCAGCATACAGAGGAGCCGCAAACTGCTCAATGACAGTAACATTTTGGAGGGCAGTAAAAATATGACTGTAGATAAACTGCTTCTAAAACAATAATGACTACATAACTTATAAAAACCACTGCCTTAAAGCAAGCTATTTGTTTTGAATAGTTCATTTTTTTCCAAATTTAAGTGTATTCATTAAGAATTACTGGTATTCTTGTTTTACATTTAAGAGACATGAGGTAAACGAAAGTGTATCATTTTGAAAAGAAGATGCATCTCTTATGGCTGCATTGTCTTCAGATAATAAATTCAGTAAATAAAACCAATGCCAAAATATTTAAAAGCTTTTGAAAAATTAGGAATGCATGGTCCTATAAAAGTCTCTCTAGAAAAAAAATGATTTTATTCAAGAAAATTCTGAGGGTTCAAAACAAAGTGCCCTTGAAAAAATATCTTCTCAGGAACAAGAGACCTTATCAGGAGCACAAAAAAGGCCTCAATGAAAAACAATCCCTCCCTGCCTGTGGCCCACTGGCACAGCCCAGTCATGAGTATCAGTTCTAAACTCGACAAAAGAGTTGCATGCCTGTCTAACTTGTGAAACCTGTTCCCAAGATTAGGAAACTAAATGCCTTGCTTCTACACCTTGTCTTCTGGGAGACTATCAAAGGATTCTATTGTGGCCTGTTGCTGGGTCTTATTCAGTCATACCCGAGATTACTTACCCAGAGTTACAGCACTGTGTGTGTTAAAGGGTCTACTCTTGTTAGTCTGTGTCAATCTGCTTTAGGGAGGAATGAGTTTTTAGGCTCATCATGCCAAACTATAAAGAGTTTCACAAGGCCAGATATTTTAGTAATTTGTCCTAACGCTGATAAAAAGGATTACGCGGATAGATTTCAGTGGACCTCCCAGAAGGTACAAACCATGATTCATTTTATTTAATCCTTTTATCTCAATAAAATATCAAGTTCAGACTAAAACTGTTTTTCAATGAATAAAAATACTTTCATACTGTTTATTTGCAACATACAGTAGCTAAACATGATCTCAAAAGATTGCTGTTTCTATCTTCCAAGGTTTTGTCAACACTTAATATTATATGAACACGGCAAATTGTAGATGTTTATTCCACTACATCAATTAAGTTCAATTACTATTTTAAGCATTTAGCAAAGTTCATGTACTAAACTAAGTATTTAGAAAATTGGTTACCAATGGAAAAAAAATGTTTAGGTATGTTACCTGACTTTAGAAAGCATTCATTTTAAATCATAGCTTCAGCTAAAGAGGACTAAAATTATTTTAACTGATAAAAAGTTAAGGCTGGTATTTAAACTTTTCTAATTTCACATCAATGTAGTGACGATAAGTCTTAGGTTACTTTTCTTTTTTTAAGAAAAGTTTCTGCTTTTCAAATTTGCTAAAAGTTGAAAAATTTTGAAAATTATAAATTTTTGTAAAAACATCATGGGAGAAACATCCTCAAAAATTAAGTCATTAAAATCTTAAGAGCACAATTATATAAAGCCACCTAAAGTATTAAATTCCATTTTTTTCTTTCTAATAACTTTTCACTAAGAGTTAACAAAAGATATAATGTAGTAAGTTCAGGCCAGTGCATAACTTTAGATTTCTTCAATAAATAGAAGCATCAACCCAGACAACATCGACAGGTACTGAGCACCTGAAATTCGAGCATACTTTGTCTTAAAATCATATACACAGTCAGTATAAGATAAGGTTGCACACAGGACATGATTGTATCTAAATCTGGAGTAAAACAGGGAAGTTAAACATAGTTCTAGCTTTATTTTTGCCTTTGTTTATTATTGTTAATTAGTTCTTCATTTCTACATTCTGTGAAGCGTTCTTCAAACACCTAACTCTAATGAGAAGGTGACGCATCCAGTTTGTATTTTTAATGCTCAGGTATCAAAGTTAGATGTTGCTATACCTTCCCCGAGGGGCTTAATTCTTCTATAGGACGTTAGTCCATTTGTACTACACTGAAATGGCTGTTCCTGGTTAGACTGAAATCTAGGATGTTTCCATCAGTGGTCATTAGAAGATGCCATGAACATAAGAGCAGTTAAACATATATCAGTATTTCTCAGAATGGTCTTATGGTTTCTAGCAATCTGTGACATAATGACTTAAACATAACTTAAAGCAGAGATAGTGTCTTAGTATTTAACAGCCCTCAGTAAAATTTTCTTCCATGAATGTTTCCTTTTTGAATGCATGGAATTGTTCAGTCACGAACAGAAAAGGATGATCACCAAACTACTATATTATGACTGGAATATAAAAGCTCAAGGAAAAGTCGAAGCTTGTTCTACAGTGAAGTAACATATTCACATGATATTTCCCCCAAATTAATTAGTTTTTCCAGAATGATATACAAAGTCTCATAGTAGAAATAGCTTGAACCTCTTGAGGACATGGTATCACAGTCAGTCCTGCAGGTATACCACTAGGCCTGTGACATTGTGGTTTCAACTGAAATAGTTCCTCTTCCTTAGAGATAAGAATTTCATAAACAAAGTGAACAAAAACAAAGTGAAGTTCTGTTATTTCACCTGTGTCCACAGTCGGGCTGCTTTTCTGGTATACTATGTCAACCCTGAGAAGTTTTCTTCTTTTCAAATAGAGAACTTGTGGTTGCTCTTACTTGTTGAAATAATGAAAACTTTTATGTCTTTTATTTAAAAATGTCTTTTAAATGTCTTTTATTAAGAACAGTCAGATTTTTTTCAAAAAGTCAGCAAAAATGGCTATTTATCATTTCATGTGTTCCTATGATACTTCTGAAAACTTACAGTAATACTCAGGACACAAGTTATTTTTTAGGATTTCTGCAATTCTGAAAAAAAAAGATTACTACAGTTACAGAGCTATAATGATTATAATTTTCCATTCTAGTCTTAAATCAGCAGATTATTATTTCCGGAATACTTGCTTTCTTATTCTCATTAACCCAACTGCATAAGCTAATGAATTCTTCCATAATTTTGTGTTCTTTGCAGTGATGACCTCAACAGAAGAGGAAAAGATTAGAAAATAAATCATCTTTTGCTATTAATTTTGTTACCACTGCATGTCTTGAGTAAACATTTTCACAGTTAGACTCCATTATTCTATTACCTTAGTCATATTTTGTATCTAATTCATATTTTAAAAAGTTAAACATAGTATTTCATAATGGAAATCAGAAGTATGATTTCATATTTTCTTCATTTCATATTATCTCATAACATTATTTCATAAACCTATTATTGCATAAGCAGCAATTCAGAACTGACAAAAAAAGACTTAACTGCATAAACCACCTCTTTAGAAAAAAGCTGTTAAAAAAAGTATGTCTTGATATCTTTTTTCTTTTAAATCATCAATTCTTTAAAATATGAGTCTGGGAAAGTGACAGTCTTATCATAATGCTAATAGCCTTGCAAAAACATCTTCAATTTTTGTTATTATAACTTTGGACCTTACAACTTAAAAACAGAGGACTTAGCAAGCTATTTTTTCACTCTCATTTATCCACTTAAAAACAGACCTGTTGACAATATAAAAGAAATGTATAGAGTTGTCACCAGAATTAAATACAATTGTTATGAGTTTGCTGTACTTCAACCACAGAAACTCACCAAACAATTCCCATATCACAACCATAACTTCCAGTTGAATCATTGCATATCTTTAGAATAATTTCCAATATTATTTTAGAGACTTCAGGTATTTAAATTCACCACATGTAAGCTTTGATCCAGTAAATTATTTCAGAAGAATGGTAGTGAAATATAGGAGTCTTTCAACTCCACTGACCTGAACATGACAATGAGAAATAAGGGGTAAAAGACATTGTCTTCTGTTTACTTATATGGAATGGGATATTTCACAGTACAGTCAAGAACGTGATTATAGCTTCTGTAGACATACATGACAGGTAACTAACTAGCTAAGACACTGACACAATTATAATCACTGTAGAACAGAGTTAAGAAACTAGGTATCTATTAAAACAGTCAGCCTCTGAGGAGCTTTGTGCTGTCCCAGGTAGTAAAATGATAAGGAGCAAATATCCTGATCTCAGCAATCAATCACAACAAAGTTGACACAGACTGAATGGGAATAAAATTACATTCCTTTTGAGCTCAATTATTCTTTTCTAGCAATTAATGGTGTAGTGGGTAGACAGATACTCTTTATCAAAGATTTTAGTAACATCATTCTAACACCTTTAATAAGTACTCAATTCAAAATGAAATACTACAGCAATGTACAGTAAGTAGGATAAATACACAGCAGAAGAATCAAAGTTTCTCTGAAAGCCATGTTAAAAAGTCAGTAAAAAAGTAAGCACTATCAACATTATACCCCACTGTCCTAATGGCTCTAGCTGGAAATTCTATCTAATATTTAACCATTATTTGAGATCTTGCATGGAAATCCCAAGACTTTGTTCATGATCTCAAATGATGAGTGAGATGTCAGAAAAACTCCATATTCCAGAAAGGAAAAACTACAAATTTCCTTCAAAACAGAAAAGAGAAGTGCATTGCCTGCATTAGAACTCAGTTGCAGGCCACATGTTTCCTTGCATGTTTCTATTCCGCTTCAGAAAAATGGTATGTGCAGCACCACCCAGGAGCCTATACGGTCCTTAATCACGAGAGATGGATGTAGGGAAGTATTTTCAGGCAGGTCAGCAAAGTTATCAGCTACAGTATTTCCACCAGAGGAAGTGGAAAATGTCATACTACCATCCTGAGACACTTCCCACATATTCTAATTTTGCAAATTAAGCGTCTTGTTAGTTGATCAACTAATAAATAAAATTTATATTAAACAGCTCTGTGACAGGATGCAATGTTGTAAGTACTTAATCACAACACTACTGGGTTCCTTGAAGCAGATTATCACCAATTCATTCTTCTCACAGATGACTAAATTGGTGTTAAATAGACAGAAAGTTAGGTTGAAGCTTCATAGACAGAGGTCTCTGCTAAAAAAGCCTCAGATAGATATGGTCTCCAATGTATTGCAGAGGTAGAGTAAAAACTCTAGTTATTATATATAAATTATATATAATAGAGTATATATATTATATATTATATATAAATTAAATAGAGTATATAAATACTCTAGTAAGTAATTTTGTTGAATTCAGAGTAATTGATCTGTTGTAGAAGGTTTGAATTCCCTGAACCTTCCTGCAGCAGGGCAGAACATAGATGTCACCACTAGAAAGCAGTCAGTCACACACTGATGAACAAACAAAAAATTCAAATGCTAGAATTCATTCTCACAATCATCTTTTTTTTTCTGTAGTCATATCAATTTCTAATAGTAGTATTACAAATCCCCTGAAAGTTTATTTCTGTGGATTATTCACAAATTAACTGTTTCAAATCCTTAAACCTCCGTATTAGAAAACAAAAAAAAAAAAAGTAGTTAATTTTTTTTTTTTTTTTGAATAACAGTATAAGTGAAAGCAAAACTGAGGGGAAAGACTAAAGAGAAATGGCCATCCCCATGAAATTATAAATACAACTTCAGGCTGTAGAATAATCCAAGACTATTTTGGCACAGAAAACCAGCCCCAAGAGACAATAGTTTTGAGATTGAATATTTAGCTGCTGCTATAAAACACTGTAAAGATACAGTTAACATTCGACTGTAATAAGGTTCTGCTTTAGAACAGTGAATGAATGAACCACTTACTTCCTTAAAACTGAGAAATTAAACAACTCCCCAAGAGCGGCCACTTGGCCACTTTTTCGGGTTTTTTTTTGTTGTTGTTGTTGTTGTTGTTGTAACACCACTGAATAGAACTGATACAATACCTACCTACTGAAGGTAATTCACTGCTGGAAAGCCTATCTGATTTGTTGTGTCACACAATTTTATAAAGGCTATTCAGATGGAAGGCAATAAATGGGTGTTCAAGTGATTTACACACTTTTGGATAATAATTTTTTACACTCTGTTTTATTTTTAAAAATATATATATGCTGTATACTATTATGCTTATTCCCTGTGGTATAATAAAACCATAAATCTATCTGATGAAAAATGGATCGTATTCCAATTGCATCACTGTAGCACATAGAGCTGCTCTTATCATACCACTTACAAAGATCAATGGTAACTTGAAAATGATTTCATTCCATACTACCTCTAATATATTAGCAATAAAAATACTCTTTTTAATTTAAAAGTCACATCAGTTGCTGTCCATCTTCTTTAAACTCCTCTCCATTCCTGCAACTGAAATATTACAGAAGCAAAATATGACCTATTTTCTGGTAGTACCCTATAGGGCTACTTTCTGATTTTTCTTGTGAAATTCTGTTTAAAAACTGCCTTAAGAGGCAGATTAGCAAAATCACAAAGTCCTTCCTGACATGTGTGTCTCATTCCAAAAAAGCTCAAAAGTTTTATCAACCAGCAGCATAAATCTCAAACATACTAAAAACAAACAAAAAAATAGTAAGCCACGGATTCCAAAGAACTTTATAATTATCGTCTATAAACTTTCAGACTGGCTCTGCCTAACAGTGACAAAAATCAGTCTTGGCTGCTAACTGAAAAGGTGGCAAAATATAATTTATATGTCTGCAAAAAGTGCTGATGCATTTTTTTCCCCCTAGATCTGTAACACTATAGCCACTGAAAATCAAATACTAATAAATCTATGATGACATCAGCTAAAATCTTCAAAGCACACATCAACATTTCACTGATGTCATAGAATCACAGAATCACAGAATGCTTAAGGTTGGAAGGGACCTCAGAGGTCATCGAGTCCAACCCCCCTGCTCACGCAGGGTCACCTAGAGCACGTGGCACAGGGCTGCGTCCAAGCGAGTTTTAAAGATCTCCAGAGAAGGAGACTCCACAACCTCTCTGGGCAGCCTGTGCCAGGGCTCTGTCACCCTCACAGTGAAGAAACGCTTCCTTAAGTTCCTGTGGAACTTCTGGCACCTCAGCTTGCGGCTGCTTCCTCTAGTCCTGTTGCTGCCACCACTGAAAAGAGGCCGCCCCCTCCTCCTCACTGCCTCCCTTGAGGTATTTATACACACTGATCAGGTCCCCCCTCAGCCTCCTCTTCTCCAGGCTGRACAGRCCCAGCTCYCTCAGYCTTTGCTCAYAKGGCAGATGTTCCAGGCCCCTGATCATCCTGGTAGCCCTGCGCTGGACTCTCTCCAGCAGCTCCACATCCCTCTTGTACTGGGGAGCCCAGAACTGGACACAGTCTCCAGATGTGGCCTCACCAGGGCTGAGTAGAGGGGGACGATCACCTCTCTCGACCTGCTGGAGACGCTCTTCTTAATGCACCCCAGGATCCTGTTGGCCTTCTTGGTCACCAGGGCACACTGCTGCCTCATGGTCATCTTGTCATCCACCACGACCCTGAGGTCCCTCTCTGCGGGGCTGCTCTCCAGCAGGTCAACCCCTAATCTGTACTGGTGTCCAACAGTTTGGAAAGTGCACTATGTACTGGTTTAAAATAGCATGCTCCAAAGAAATTGGCTATTAGTGCTACCCAAATGGAGCTATTATTAATACTGTCACCACTAAGCACTTGTGGCCACTAATTTTTTTTAAAAGGAAAATTGTTCAAAAAGTGTGATACGAATACAAGTAAAAAGGCTGAAAAATTTCTCAGCTTGGCACAACCAATATAGCAGCAATTCAGCAATCACTTAAAAAATTTTTCAGTGAAGTTTCTACTTATTCTTCAGAAAGTTGTTTGGGAGCAATGGACAAAGACCTCCACAAGCGCAAGCTTCATTAGAAATGCACAGCATTAAAGAAGATGTTATCAAAAGCATTCTTTGAATTCATACACTTGTATGGCATGCACCGCTATCTAAAGGCATTTTTTTTTCAATATTCTACATAAAAAAAAAAAAAATGCTACTTGTTATATCTCTGACTAAGCACTGACTTTTCTCAAAAGTGATTATTCTGTTTGTTTAAGTGCACTTTCTCTGATGAAAGTGCTTCACAGGTACTGAAGAGTTCAGTCACAAACACTCCCACCACTTTTCAAAGCAGAAAGAATGCACAGGAGGTTGGATGACTTTTTCATAACAATATAAAAAAATCAGAATCAAAAAAGAACCTATTCAGTACTCTAGTGTTTCTATAGCATTGATTTTTTATGAACCCACATGTAACAAAGTAGACAATGAAAGATATCAAAAAAACAAATTCGACTTAGAAAATCTACTTTTATACAAATATTTTAATTGAAAAGCAAAATAATGGATTATTTAACAAAGAACACATTTATTAACTTATTTGCCTTTTTCTGCTTTCATTAGAAATGTTGAAAGAACATTATGGGTTCAAAAGGTGCTTTCCTGTAAACTCATCACCTCTTTTAGAGAATAA
Organism: Nothoprocta perdicaria; assembly: GCF_003342845.1. NCBI lineage: Eukaryota > Metazoa > Chordata > Aves > Tinamiformes > Tinamidae > Nothoprocta > Nothoprocta perdicaria. The sequence continues at coordinate 1,309,545 of NW_020455588.1, forward strand.
GACTTTTAACTTACAGCTGTACAAAATACGGTTTTCATGAGAATACAGAATTTCCTCTTTCAAAAATACCATACAGAGAAAGACTATATCATGGAAATTATATAGCAGTAAAAATGTGTTAAATGCTCAAATGGTTACAGTGAAGTTACTACTGAAATAATTATTAGAATTTTAACCTCTTTAACCTAACAAAGGGAACAAGGAAACAACTGTGTTTCATTCTAAACATATGACTTTCACTAATATTGTGGAAAATGTCGTTTACCTAGCAGAATTCTTCTTTATTTTTTCATCAATATCATTAAGGACTTGTTGAAACTCCAGTTCTCCAGGAAGAGCATTTAACAAGCAGTCTAAATTGGAAGAATCAAGAGAATACTCTCCTCCCCACTCCATTTTCAGGATCTGTAAAATACATATGGAAAAATGGTTACATAATGAAACAACACAGACTATAAGCACCAAAATATACATGTTGCTCCTTCACAATATCTAGATTAATAAGGAAGGAATTAATTATACAATCATTGTTGAATAATGCAACCCTTCCTTCTGAGCAGAGTTCTGTTGAAGGATATCTGTAAAACACAGCCAGATATTTCATGGTATCTTGCATTTTTAGCTTAAGAAATGACTTATCTTCCTCATAGTACTAGTTTCTTCATTACATTTTGAAAAATCTAAAACCAACAACATCTTCGCAGGTAAATTCTTTTTCTATGGGCGTCTAATTTTTCTCCATGGAGTAACTGTGTTTTGAAATTCACACATATCATTGCAAATAACCTGAACCTAAAAAAAATCCAGACTGAAACCCTGTATGGTACTCTAAAAGAAAAGAGAAAACCATGAAAATATTTACCTTTTGGAGATTTACTCAATAAATATTTTGTCAGAATATAGGTGAAATTCATTATCCTACTCCAATTAAGAAGCTACACCCCCAAAAAACTATTAGCAGTAATTTAATTATACTTTCATTTCACTGATGACAAAAAATGAAATTTATTTTGCATAGTGATTATTTGATACTGAAGTGAAAGAAAAATTATATAAATATGGAAATTTCTCAATATCTGTACATTTAACATCCAAAAATCAGCATTTTCAATCCTATTTATATTGCAGAAACACTCGGAGACACAAATGTAACAATCTGGATGCATGTGATGTTTGGAAAAGAAAATATACCTCATTTACAGTTCTGAATTAAGAAATACACTAATTTATTTACAGGCAATATTAATTTATGAAATAAATACAATTTTGGTCAGCTGTGATTACCATGACTACCTTTTCTTTTTTAAGATAACGAGATAGAAATGACAAAACAGAAAAGCAAATTTCCATACAAGCAAATCTTGAATTATCATAGAACTAATTTAATTTAACTAACTAATTTAATTTGTGGGCCAAATCTAAGTTATGAACAAGATACCACTTGTATGACAATGGTCATATCAATAATTGTAAAAAAAAAAAAAAATACAATTTTTAACTCCAGTTGGCAGGCACTATTATAAATCATTAGAAACCCTCAAACTGAGCAGTCAAAACGCATTCTCTAAAAGAACATCAGATTAAGATGCAAAGTCAAGATAACAGCATTGCTCAAACATGAGCAACATGAGCAGCAGAGCTGCAGATTTCTTTAGAGGAAGCATCTCTACTGATGCTGCTCTTTCCAAACAAAGTCTTAGAGAGCCTGTAAAGCCTGGGCTAACAGCAGGATACTAAGAAATGTTCTGCAGATATATCATTCTCTTAAATGCTCAGAAACTACAGAATATCCATTTCCAAATAATAATTCGAAGACTTTCCAACAGTTTGAAATGTCGTTGAAACTCAGGCACCCTTCTGGTTAAAAAGTCTGGATGCAAACCAAATACATCACGTAACACATGGAGGCAAGATCAGTCTTTGAACATAAGACTCAAACTATCTTAACAGATGTTACCGCAATTAAAGACACTGTAATTAAAAGCAGAAGTAAAAAGTATTCTCCCACATGCTGAAATAGTTCATCCAGGCACTCTGGCAAAAAGACCATACACCAACTTAGGGAGATTCTATAACCCTTGGAAAAAGATTTATACAGCACTTCAAGGAATTTTGAGATAAAAGGGATTTTGAAATACAGTTTACTAATACATGATACCATTTTTATTCAGGCATGGTCATACAAATCACATCCTTAAGAAATACCTCAGATACCCCAATGCAATGCCTGTAGTCAAACCCATCTTATATTTATCTTTAACAGTCAGCAACTCTGCAATCAAAATCTATTACATATACATGCATCACTATGTTTTTTCCTTACAGGACAGCCAAAAAGCTCTTGTGATCCACACAAAAGCACCAATACTGCTTACAGGCCACTTAGTGCTTAACAAATTCTGTATATGAAAAAAATTACCTTGTAAACATGACAGCTTACTTTTTATGTATGCATTCCTATAAGACTTCTATGTCATACCTGTTCAGTTCACTTGTCAAAACAAGGTAATTATTTTTTTCAGTCTGATTTTATGGAGGAAAAAGTAACACTTGATTATCCAATTGTAAGGTATTATTTTAAATGGTCAATAGTTTGTGCTTCATACACAGAAATCTAATTATTTCTCTATTACTGAACTATCATATGAAGAAGCAAAAGTCAAAGCTTTCAGAAGCACAGTTAGTAGATGAAAATCTAAATGCATTGAAGTGGAGCAGAAATCCTACTGGTATTTATGTAATCCACATCAGGGCCCGGAGTACTTTAAAAGCCTTTAATGTCCCCAGGGCCCACCACCTCTGCCCATAGTGGTGCAGGACCTCCATTGAGGTCACCCCCATGCCGCGAGCTCCAGCCCGCACTAGGCGAGAGGAGCAAAGCTGCAGCTCCAGCGCAAGCAGGGCTGCACCTGACCCTAATCACCTACTCCTTAAGTTCCTTTCAAAATACACCAGAGGACCATTCTTCACCAAGAAAATGATGCCGCTGGCAGTCTTTTGGGTTGCTACATGACAGCTTAAGCTATACATCATGTAGCCTAAAAAGAAATAATCTCCAGGTCTGTATTTTAACCTGCAGTATTAATATAAGTTTTATTTTAACAAGTTTCTATGGACAATACATCTAACTGCAAGAACCAATTTTTGTCAAAAATAAGTCAATTTGAAGAAACATTACCGAATATTCAAGTTCATATAAATCATATTCTTTTTGCTTTTTTATCTCATATAGCACTCATCATCTAAGAGCACTTTTTCTTTTCTAACTGTTTTCTTTTTCCATGTCAATCAAAATGCAACAATGTAAAAAACTCCTCTATAAAATGATAATTTAATGTTTTCCTAAGTATAATTGCTGTGGAATCCCTCCATTAACAACATACATGGAAATTCCAAGGGATTTCTAAGAGGATTAGGTATTACAAATACATAAATAGCTAGTATTTACTGCAATAAACATTCATTTTCAGACATATGGTATGTAAATGCTGAGTTGTCCTAAAGCTTGAGTAGCTTTTTGTATGAACACTTATATATATATACACATACACTTATTATACACATGTACACATGTATAAATAACTGCAAAAATGCAGCTATATAGACACACTTTTTCACAAAGACTTTTCTTTGTAAATATAAATTATGAGTAGAGCAGTATTTCATTACACCAGGTAAAACATTACTAGACCATGTTTGCAGCATACAAATCCATTTCAGCCTTTTTAGTAACTTTGTAAATGGTGTCAGATTTATTCATCAAAGAACACATAGTACTGCTATACATGTATTTCCCTATGGCACTTAACTGACTTAAGAACCTTGTTCTGATGTCAATGGGCTTCAGGTACCACAGAACAGCATCAATCAGAGAGAAGGTAAGGCAAATTTTGTATTATAGTTACACAAAACAAATCTGGAAAAAAAAAGCATCTAAGCATAGTTTTAAAATATATATACATATTATATTTCTAATCTATCAAGGTCAGAACATGAGGTGATATATAACATATGCAGACAAGCAAGTTGAAAATCAACAATTAACAACCTTAAATAAATGAATTCCAAATAATTTAAACAGAAATGGTTTAACTTAGATAATAGGGAATGAAATACCAAGTTTGTGTTGGATAGTTGAAGAGTATATGTTCAAAATATTTTATATTAAAGGACATCTTCAGTTCTTTCTGAACTTCCTGACCTGCTAAGGAAAGTGTTCTTTTTTGGTTGTATTGTAATTTCTGTTATTCACCACAACCAGCATAATACTGTATAGAAAAACCACTTTGGCTGACTAAAAAAAAAAAAAAAAAAAGTAGACTGATGTTGCTTTGTTCGCATCATCAATTTTTAAACCTGGAATTCTATAAGCTATATCACAGAAGTTTGCCACTCTACAATTAAAGTCTTTAAAAAGTCATTCATCATTTCAACAAGAACACTCAACTTTCCATTTTATTGATTTATTTCAGTTAATACCAATCCACTGTTTTGGCCCTTTTTAATAAAACAAACATATTTCTAAATAGTTAGCAAATAAGCTAGTCAATAATACCTTTAATGTATTCCAAAATAACCAAAATAACTCTAATTTGAATTTAAACCATAACAGGCACATGTAAAGAGTTAAAAAATAAGTATTACCTAATACATTTCTTCATTTAGCAAGTTGCAAATACTGCATTATTTCCTATTTTAGCACAGAATGTGCTGTATAAGAACAGTAAAAATAGCATGGCAATCAAATTTTGTGGACTGCTATTTTCAAGACAATCTAATTATTTGAAAACTTATTTTAACATTATATGACTTTCTCCTAGAGATCTCATTCCACCTCCACTCAAGACAATAAAAGAAAATTATTATCTTTTTTTTTAAATGAAGGTGTCAATGGCCCTCTGATTTGAGAACAGGTATGTCTCAAACTGCAGAGATTTATGTAGAGAGATTTAGCCAAATTATTGACTCTTTTTTTTATGATATTGCCTCTTTATCTTACAGGAGACCTATTTTTACCATACGAGCATCCTTGTAAAACTGAAGAGGAAAAGAGAACTAACTACAAGATTTTTCATCACTCAGCTTATACTTCCAGACTACCTTCTTTACATTAGTTTCCTTCATGTTTAGTTGCACAACTGTCCTGAGCCACTTTAAAGCCCAGAAGATGTCACCTGCAATCACACACCAGGCAGCAACTTCATGGCGGTGGCTTTAAAAAATACAATTCAGTGTGAAATCCCTGCTGTTCTGGACACTTTCTTTGAATATTTAAAGTTTTGTTGGAAAGCAGTTTTCCCTAGCTCAGAAAGCAATTTTAAAAATCATAATTTCTAGAGCTGTACTCAGACATAGTAAGAGATTTTTACTCATTTTTAAAATTCCTTTCAAAATTTTATCACCTTTAAAAATAAAGACTGCTAAAATAAGAGAAAGAAATTTAAATTTCCATCTACACAAGATCATAACCTTTTGCTTTTTTGGCTTCTTTTAATAGTCAAGTTCTGCATATAGGGAAGTATAGAAGATCTCTATTTAAATTTTGGCTAGTCACTTTCTTCTCTCTCCCTATTTTCCATTTGTTTTTCATATACAACTTTTACAAAAGTAACAACATAAAGTTCTATTCTTAAAAATGTATACCAAAAACAGTCCTCATGAGAACAGTGTTTACATAATATTTTGTATGTGACAATTAACTTTGAAACAAGTTTTATTAAAAACATGTAGTAATGCTCCTCATCCAGACTTTCTACATTTACTGTTGCCAAAAATTTTTATTCGAATGTTAGTTCACAATTTATCAGTTATTATTTACCACACATGTACCACTTTTCCTTCAGCAATTTTCAATGAGATTTTCTATTTTCACTTAAATCTGTAATCATATTGGACTCATTTTTCTCCCATTTCAAAAGAGGACAAGTAAGGCAGAGTGTAGAAGATACGGTATACATTATTTTTAATACTTGTGGGTTCTTCATACTAGTCCTGCTTAATCCTGTTTGCCAGACATCTGTACATGCAAGACACTAAAACGAAGACCCAGCAGTCCTCCTCACTGCTTCTTTCCCGAGTCACACGGGGTGAACTGCTGGGAGCAGAAAGCAAAGGCATCAGCACTCCCTTTTCCGACCTTCTGCTACCTGCGACTAGTAGGAGACATTCGAAGACAAGGAAAAAACTCTCGTTTGCATAAACTTCATCAAACACTATAGGTCAAAGGCAGTGCCTTCAAAAGAGGAACATGCCATCTGGATTTGCAAGATGCAAATCCTGCGGAGTTATGTCAGAAGAAGGAATAAAGCGTAACGTAACTTCACGACCTTAAGGAAAGAAGAAATGACCATTTTATGAGTAGCTTTTGAGTGCCAGGATTTCAACAATTCCCATTTCTGCCATGGCCACCTACACACAAACACAGAACATAATAAATGCACATACCTTAACATTTTTGCTTGCATATGTTTTTATCCTCTTCTGCCGCTGTCACCCATAACCACATTGTGATATAGATAAGCTTTATTAACGATGGATGTTAAAAAAATTATTTTCAACTATAAATTACTCACTAATTTGTAGAAAGAAGTAATCGCCAATGCACAAACAAGACATTCTTAGCAACTAGTTATAAAAATCTTCCTTATACGTTTTCCCACCATCCATTCTTTTGATTAACAGTATTTTCCAAGAAAATACAGGATAACTAGAATACTAATTTCAAAATAGCATATGGTATTTCACTTCTTTTCTACAGTTACAGCTGGAGATCACAAGTATTGAACAAACTTTGTGTACTGGTATGTTCAGGAAGATGTCTGAGACCCGTAATTACTGTTCCCCAATGGACTGCATGGCTTTGTTGGGTTTTTGTTGTTCTTTTTTTTATGGGCCAGAATACAAGAAATCTCCTATTTGTGAGAGTATTGGTGCATCCACTTAAAAATTCTTTTTCCTGTTGTGGCAAGAGGAGATGGTATTTAGTGAGAATATATGAATTTTCTCATTTCTTGTCTTGTAGAAGAAACACATAATGAGGAAACAATGCGTTATAAACCCCTAAATCACACTCAGAACTGTGCTCTAAAGAACACCTACTACTGATCTTTCCTGTCATTAATGACTAAAATTACACAGATTTATAAGCATTGCAGTGAAGCAACTGATCTTGCAACACACTGTTAAAGAACCTAACATATACCATTTTCAAGTAAGTATCTCGCAAATACCTGGTAAATACTTATATATCCTAGCCTATTTCCTAGTCTATTTCCTTCTCTATTGGAAAATTCTCCATCCTGACATAATGCTCTTGCAGAACAAGGGCATTTAAAGCTAACAAATTTTAAGACCTTTCAGGTCCTATAGTCTAGTAAATCATATATAGAGTTGTTATAATAGAAAATAAACTTCCAGTGAAAACGTTACATTCAACAGGAAATACAAAAGCAAATCTGGTTTTAAATATCTTTTAAAGGGTAGGCTGCATTTCAGTCTCTTACACACTTCTTAATGTTTGCCAGTACCTCTCTATCAATGTCGAGTGTCTGAAAAAAGTCAGTTTTACAAAAATGAAATACAGAAAACCTCCATAGAGACCTCTCTTAGGTGTGCATCATCTTAAGGTTTGTTTAGTGGTATAGATGTCACAGTTTTTGTTTTGTTTTGTTTTTTCCAAAAATACTATAAAATCTTCTTCCTAAATTCCATGCAGGGTCACATGAAAAAAATTTACAGACATCTGTATACCACATGCCCACTGGATTCCCTTTTCCTAAGATATATACCTTTTTTCCTAACACATACGTATCTTTAAATCTTCCACTTGCTGACATAACTCAATTTGCAAAGGACACATGCCATTTTGCCTAATGTTTCATAGAATAACAGCATTCATTAAAAAATCTTAGATAATAATATAATGTTATATTACATAATATAATATAATCCTTCGAGACATTTCAAGCTGACAGTTGCAGTTTCCTCAAATTCCTAACCAAATCTTCAAAGTGGTCGATAGGTCAAATCAGTTTTATTTTAAAGATGTAATTTTGATCTTTGAATTCATGAGAAACCTGCCCTGTCATTATTCAAAGTATATCACCAAACTCATGAGGAAGCCCAGGAAGGACAAATATTTTAGCTGAGAATATTTTGTTACCTAACAAAATTTAAGAGAAGAGCAGACAAAGCAAGACTATAGCAATATTCAAGATATCTGCACTGCTTTCCCTTCGGAAAAAGGCTTTTTGCTGTAACAGAAGCGAGATGACAATGACATGTCACCTATAACAACATCTTCCTCTTCACCTTTTCTTTTAAAGCACATATTTTAGAAGTGTAAAGAAGTCACTTCATGCTCTTTTTTTTCATACTGAATTCTTTCTTATTTAATACAATAGCTGCTTTCTTATCTCCTATTCCCCTACTTCCATTTTTGTGTGTGTGTTCCTGCTTTTCAGCCTAGTTTCCAAAGAAAATGTGGCTTATGCAATCATAATATTAGTGCCTCTGTCTTTCTCACCGCTGTCCCAGGCTGACCCTCTTGCCAATTCCAGCCGAGGTTTACAGGGGGTAGAAGCCTCAGAAATGATTATAATTCTTATAAATTTCATGGAAGTAACTACTTCCAGGGAAATAAAACCCCTGTAAATGTGATGAAGCAAATCAGAATTTGTAACTGACTGTGAGACACAGGCATGTGATACTGAGTATCACGAGGATCACTCACGCAAGAAGCAGTCGTGTTTTCTGATACTGGTCCATGTGGAAAAGTGTGAATCAATTTTTGCTCCCATAGCTCAGTTTGCTAAGCTTTCATGCCATATTGCCTAATTCTTAACATAACAAGAGATCCTTAACACAGCCTTAGATCCTTAAATGCCAGAAGCAGGAAAAGGTTGGGATTTAGCAAAGTCATACGGCAGCGATCAGACCTCCTTGACGGATCATGATGCGAGTCAAAGGTGGGTCCTGATTTCAGTCCTTATACCTGGAATATTTGGGAATATTCCCCATATAATACAGAATATTTCAATAGCCATTAGCAGAAAAAAAAACGAAGCAGTCTGATTGGGCTTCTAAGATCCCTTGGTACTAATTACTCTAAATAATTTCTAAAGAAATGAACTTAGTAGAATCACAGAATTCTCAGGATTCGAAAAGACCTTCAAGATCACTGAGTCCAACCATAAGCCAAGTAGTACTGAAGACATTGTCACATCTTGGAGAGTCTTCTTGACTCCGTTCTTCCTAGGGCCAGGGGAAGCAACCAGAGGGTATCTGGGGTCCTCTGAAGCACTCAGAAGCATGCATTAGTAACCTGAGCTACAAGTTCTGTGTTAACACTCATTACTCAAAAGGTCTCATGAATGACCAGTGGAGTTGAGAAAATCTCAGCACAACTCAGATTGTTTGTTAAACGATCGTGCAAGATATTTCCTGACATCAAACCTCTTTGGAAAATGTCAGCTACTGCACTCAGGAGTATCCAGGAGACAAAAAGGATACGGTTAAATCCAGACATTTTCATCAGATACTTCTGAAACTCCACTCAGAATCCTGACTTCAGTGATGGGCACAGAGCATACCAGACCAAAAGATGCTCCTTTAAATAAATGTCACCTTCCTCGAAGTCTCTGTTTCTGAATAATTTCTCCAAAAATTACTTTTCATATTGTTGCCTCATGCTGCAGGAGAATTTATTCAAAAACATTGATTTGGAGGAGTCAAAAATCAACGGAAACTTCAAGATGACAATATGAAGATATTTGCAGCTTCTTCTTGAGGACAATGAGAAGACTCTCCCTCCTTTCAGTTCTCTAATCTCCAGTGAAATCAATAAGACTCTACCCAGAATATTGTCCCAAAATTGAATTCTTCACAAAGTTCTTGTATTCAAAAACAAAAAAGAAAATCACACCGAAAAGAGAGCGAGCTTTCGAATGTGACTAATGAAATGTCTTATCTTTTGCATTAATTTGCCTATTGTTCAAAGACTGAAAGTTTACTATATAACCAAAGAGATAAAACAAAGGATTAAGATTAAATAATACATCGTATATTCACCAGATACCAAAAGATGCATACAGTATGCAGCTAATGTATCTTCAGCAATTAAAAATTCAGCTATATGAATATTGCAATGATTTAAGATTTTGAATAATTAATCTCAAAGTGGCAGAAAAGATCACTATTTAAAAATAACATGCAACATGCAAGTCATGAAAAATTGATGTGCAACAGACAATCTTTAAGATTTGAGTTGCCTTTAGCAAAGTTATTAATGCTAAAAATTTCCTACCAAAATTCCAGTCATTGGAAAAAGAAATTTTATGACCTCTTCCAGCAATTCCTAATCCTCAGTTTTATTCCCTCTGAAGTATACTTGCAGGCGTGTGAACTCAAAAGAAGGGTTACATGGTATTGGTTAAATGAAACCACAAAGGAAAAAATTAAATCCTCTCAAAAACACTCCCTCTTTTTTCCATTTGCCCCTTTAGTCTCTCATTCTCTGGCACACTCCCCCTCTCAGGTTTCCCAATGAAAATAAATTCTAGATGCCTTCATGGTAGATCAGAAAAATCATCACTATAGCGACATTTTACTGCATTTGTTGCTTAACATATCCCAACAGTGTATCTAACATTTAGAATCTATCATATCAACATAGTCATCATGATCCAAGCTGCAAATAATAGAGAGTGTCAGTGTCAATTTTGCTTTCTCACACTTCCTTCCCTTCACTTCATCTGATTTTAATAATCCCTGTCAAACCACAAACAGTCCAAATTACCTTCTTGACACAGAAGCTTTCAAGGAAGAGACAGAATCTCAACTTTCATTTAGCAACTACAAAAGCAAGCTGTCCAACTGGACAAATATTATTTCCACTCTTGACAATCTCTACAGTAAAGCATGCTTTTTAATTTTAACTGAAACTGCCAAGGGTTTGAAATAAGCTTCTTCTTGTTTAGTGTAGACCGACTCACAGGATTAGCAGACCAACAACTGTAATTGTGTTTAAAGTAGTCAAGATTTGCAGCGAAAAGAGAATTGATGACAATTGCACGTTAAAGGCTAATTATAAAAGGAATTTAGAAAAAGATTCAAAATATAATTTCAAATAAGTAGATCTCAAAGTCTATTTCAAGAGCATTCTAAATTTCCATGATAGACCAAATGACTGCTACTAAAAATGTAATATAAATTAAATTATAAGGAGCAGAGAATACGTAGCTTCATCTATATGGGTGACAGTCTAAGAAAGGTTAGCATTTGACAACAGGAAATATGTTCAAGGCAAATAAGGTTCCACAAAAGGAAAATGATCTGCAATCATTTTCCTCCCCGTCGGTTTGTCTTCAAAGCAAGCTTGATAACATAGCTCGCTACTTCACATAGATCAGTTTAAAATAATTGTTTTTTTTTTCTGATGAGGCACAGTATTGTATAATTAGCATTCTATTGAAGTTTATGCAGATTAATCAAAGCATAATATATTTTTATATAAAATATTTTCTTCACAGAGACACAGCATTCTCTCTAATCATCTGGAAGTCTATTGCTCCTTATTTTTAAGTAATTAAAGTCGAAATCAGGTTTTGAAGTGTTCCTCGCTAAAAACCAGCAAAACGGAATAACCAGGATGATTCCCACCAGAAGACTTGTGTTGTAAAATATTTGTTTAAATATTTCAAATAGCCTGTCCCACGTTTAGGCCTATTAAGACTAATCAAAGCTGCTTTAAAAGATTCTATGGTAACTAGCAAGAATACATCAAAACAATAAAAGCCTATCTTTGAAATATCCTCCAAATCACAGAGAGGAGCATGCCTATGAGTTATCTAGTGTTTCACAGCAAGAGAATCACACTTCCTACTAATGATAACACAGGCCTGAGTAAGGGGCTTTTTCTTTGTTTGGTTTCAACATTTTGGGACAATGTCTGGATGTCTACAACCACCCCCTTTCATGGCCAGACACCTTCCTCCTTTCCTTCTTATTTCATTTCCTTTCTCAAAGAAGGGAAGTCAAATTCATAGAATTCATAGAAGTATAAATATACTCACTGACATGAAAGTGTATTTACCTCACACCTCTTCAACAGTAAAAGTGGCTGTCCAAAACTAAACCTTACACATATTTTACAATTACCCAGGAAGCAGGACTTTTTTTTTCCCATTACAGGAGTTTCTTACGTAACTCAGAAACCATATTTAATGTTTTTTTTCAACTAGTTGCTTAGAGCAAGCCTCCATCTTCTTATTGTATGCTTTTTATAATCTTTTCTGAATAGATTTTCTTACTTCTATGAGTTATGTTATTAGATGTTATGTCTTCGTTGCTTTGCAAGAAGTGCAAGTCACTTCTATGATGCTACAGATACAACAATCATTTCATCATAAAATAGTATTTTTAAAGAATATTTATTCATGGTATCTTTGCATTGCCACTGAAGGAAAGAAAAGAAAAGAAGGGAATAGCTATACAGAAAGGAGCTTCCTTGTTTTCAAGGATCTTTTAAATGACAGATCTCTCTCTCCACATTCTTCTCAGGAAAAGGTGCTATTCAAGTTGAGACATGCAATTTCAGATGAAGAAAAAGACACCACTTTGAAGTTCATGGTCACAGGGCAACTGAAGACTCAGGCAGCTGGCAGCTCATGAAAGACCCACAACCTGCACTTCAGGCTAAATCTATCTCTCTATACCATGGAAATGCCATGTGGGTATGAACAGGAATATTAATTTAAGGTAGCACTCCAATGGGTTCTACCATCTCTTTTGAGAAGATGCTGTGTTGGAAATTTTATTTCTAAAGTTGATGGACCCATCTGTGTTAAAAGAGGGGAGAGGGAATCGTATCAAAACATGTTTCCACAAAAGAAAATAAAACTGTCTTTGGAACCACATTAGGACAATAATTATTTTACAAAGAAGAAATAACCAGCTGTTTTGTGATGCAGAAAGGAGTTACTCTTCCCTACTGTCTTAAACAACTTCTGGAAGGGTGCTATATGAAATGCTGCAGAAAACACTTAACCTTTGGTTTCATGATTAAGAGTGCTAGTGTTCATAAATACCTTATAAAGGAATATCACCTACTGGATTACTCATTACATAACTACAAGCATCAAATGAACTGTGCAATCACCGGAGAAGAGGATATACAGTATAAGCAATGCACACTAGCTGCCTATCACCAAGAAACAACATTGAATTCAGAACAATATTGAATTCGAACTTAGGAATAAAGAAAAAAGGAATAAAAATTGTTTTCTAGGGTCACATGAACATTTTAGCAAATTTCTTTTTCCTTATATTAATCTTAAAGCATTTTACAACTTTTGTAAAGCAAAAAATTAATAAGCCATATAAGATTCAAACTGGGAACTTATATTACAATCAAGATTTTTAAGGTTCAATCTGTATTTTTTTATAATTTAACTGCCTTAAACAGAGCACAGTGGCAGCTCTGCTAGAATACTCTTCAGAAGAAAAAGTTGTGATTAAATCTATTTTTATTTTAAGTATTCTGCAGTGGACTTACCTTAGAGTTGATATTCTGTTAATCTGCAAGATAAATTATGCTTTATCTGAGCCAACGAACAGTAGGTGGTTTCAAGCCAAGTTTCCCTTCACTGGTATTCTACCAAAAGCAGCGTGGAAGATGTCAGTAGTCCAAACAAAACCTGCAGTGGAAAAAGTAGCTAATGATATGTATTCTGAGCAGGAGATAAGAGTTCAGGGATAGAAAAGGGAGGCAGCTTTCCCTGAAACAACATTCATTTTTTTTCTAGATGACCTGGTAAGAGTGACGTTACGATATTCTGGCTCATTGCTGATCTTGGGCCCTGAACACAATTCAGAACCTTTAAAACTGTAACAGACAGCAGATTCAAAAATCTATTGCTTTAATAGTTTATGATTTAGGATGGCATGGAAAGAATGACTGGATTTTTAGTATCATGATGTACTGAAGATCACTTTTCAATATTTCTTCTATCAGAGTGTGTGCCAGGAACAAACTGATTATAGCAGGACTGAGTGGGCTACATTCTTCAGCACCACCTCCACCTGCATTACCTGACAACTCACGTGTTGCTAGTGACATAGTAAGTATTGCAAACAAGTGTACCCTACTATTCACATTTTAAATAACCCACTTCTTGATTTTTGCTACTTTTTCTTGAATAAAAACTTGTAACTGTCCCAAGTTAGATTTTTGCACTGCTATCCACAGATGACAATGCAGTAATAAGAGCAGAGGAAAAGAGATTGATTGCACTGAGAAGAGTTTTACACACATTGAGAGATAGGCCACATTTGCAGACCTTTTGTTAATAAGGTCAACAGAAATTACTGGTTTTCTGTATAATACAGATGAGACTGTTCTGCAAAGACAAAACCTAGTAGGGACTGCTGCACCTAACGAAATGCACAGTTATAACACACATTTCAAAAACAGTGGTCTTAATCACTGCCACTTCTGCAGTAATCATGTATTCCTTTCTGCAAACAGATACATTGTCTGGATTTCTTCCCAAACTATACTAACACTCATCCAGATTTCTTACCTAATCATTTCTGCAGTTACAGAATATAGCCATTATTTATATGTAGTGTAACGAGATGAATTTACAAAATGATTAATCTGAATAAAGCTTAAAGTCTTTAAGAAAACCTTTAATTAATATAGCATCAATTTATTCTACATTTCACCTGTTTTCTTCAATCAGTAAAAATTCACATATATATTCTTGACTAGAGCCCATCAACATCTTCCTATAAACATTACAGGTCTCATTGAAACTCTGAAAGCATTTATAGTTTATAGCAAGGCAATTCTGCAAGACACTCAACTAACAAATACAAGTACCTACCTGTAGTCAGTATGCTCCCTGCATAACTGAATCTGTCTTCTTTTCAGTTTTAAGTTTTCAGTATTATGAGACCATTGCTTCGTCCACGTGCAGTTAACAGTTTTCCAATGGCCCTATGTAAAAAGAGAAGTGAAATTACCAATAAGTAGCATTTGAGGAATTAACAGTTTCATAGATAAAACTCCCAATTGCTCAAGTATTATATAAGATAGCTTTTACAACAGATACTTCTTAATTGCAAACGATACATAATAGCCGAGGTTCCAAAAGGTAAAAAAAAAAAAAAAAACAAAGAACAACAACTCCCCACAATATTAAGGGTCTTTATTTCAGTTGTTACTTATTCCATAGAACATAACGATTACATAATATTTCATTTTGTTGTCCCAAAGATAATGAAATAATGCACAGAAGATGGGATGGGAAATGAAGGTCATATAATGTGCCAAAATAGTGTATGGCAACTACAAGAAATGCTTAGGTAAGGTAGCTCAGCTCAGCTCAGTAGCTGTTTCTGAAGCTTTGTAGAAAAGCTTAATTGAGAATAATGTGTGTTGAGGTCACACACTGACAGGAACAAGCAGTTTAGAGAACAAAAGAGATTGCAGTTTGAGATGAGAGTTATAGGAGCTAAACATTGACTACTGCATCCACTAATGCTCCCGGATACTAATGCAAGGAACCAAATCAAGGAGCCGAAAACTAGCTTGGCAAAAAAACCCCATCGTATTAGTGTTCTGCGCCAAGCAGCCGCTCGGTACGAGCGCGTGGCCGCCCACTTCCCCAGCGGCGGGACGAGGCCGGCGTGGGCCCGCGCGGGGAGGCCGGCGTGGCGAGCGGCCGGCAGAGCGCTGACCCCTGGCAGCAGCACCAGCTCAGGCCACACGGAGCTGCCCAAGCCGTGACGGGAATCACGGGCCGCATCCAGCGCGCTTCCGCGATACGGACCTTGACAATTCACCTCCACACAAGATGTGAAGGCCTTTGGTTACACACACGCGCTCAGCTCCCAGAATATAAAAAGAAACTTTGCGTCCTGTTAATTACATTCTGTTAAATGTCAATCACATTTAACAGCCACAATGTAAAAAAAAAAATGTATGTAAGGAATAACAGGACATATCCTATTCACCAGCTTGGGTTTCATAGCATTTTTAGAAATAGTAACAAAAAAACCAATTCCTCAGTTTTACTCAGTACTCTTTACTGAGAAATGGGGTTCTTTCTGTGGAGAAGACTGGGAATTATTAGCACTTGTCAAGACTTTAGCTATGATTTTCCAGCACTGAAGTTTCCTTAACTGTTCCTCTAAAGTTCTAAAGAACCAGCAAAGGCAAGAGGAGAGGAAGTTTAAAAGGATTAGATATATACTTGACAATGAGACAACCCCTGTTCTTTGACCAACGCTTTCCCATCAGGTTTTAAACGGAGAATAAAACCCATCCTCTTTGCATTGTTTTTTCATACTTTTCTGAAAACAGAGGCTATGCAAAAAGCTGTATCAAAATTGACAGTAAGGTTGCAACTCCAACCCATAAAAGCCAAGAAATTTAAAGTTAATCTGACACTCAACCCTTAAATCAAGCAATTGTGCTTCTTTTTTAAAAAAGCAACAATGCAAGTTAATGACAAGTTGTCAGCCCTAACTTTGAATTGCCTGAAGTTTGTCATTTGGTGTTTGTGTCACAACCTTAATGTTATTTAAATGTAGTTTTTAGTATCTATTATTTAAAAAGGTCTACTTTACGACAGCAAAGAGCTTTGATGGAGTAAACCTCAAAGTACACTGCAGTGCTGGTATGCCACTTCATTAGAAGTAGTGCATAAAACATATGCTGTTGACAAATCTAATTCATTAAAGGTGAGGCAGATGCACTTTAAAACAACTGGCTGGCATCATTATCTACAGTTCCTTTTATAAATTATTCTTCTTTTCCCTTTTGACTGAACTTGTCAGTGCGCCCTTTTCAAACTGTGAATGTTTTTGCCTTAAAATTCAATACCTTCAACATGTTTGGACAAGTTAAATGAGTAGAGTATTTGCTAAAGCTGAGGTTGTAAGCAGAAACACTCACACTGATTATTTCACCTATATTAACTAATGAGGATCAAAATTAAGTAACAATGTATAAGAGTTTCAACTTCATCAAACATAAAATTTAAAAACGAAAAGGAAATTACAAAGTAGAACAGAGAACCATTTTGGCAGCTTTTTGCCGTTCAGTTGACTTGGATTTGGAACTGAATTGAATTCTGCAAGAAAGGAGATCAGGCACATCAGAGCGCTGACAGCTACCTGACACACTTAGTTTTAACAGGAAAAATTACTAACTGTATTACTCAGACTTTCGTAAGAGCCAAAATTGGTATAAGAGTTAACAGGTATAAAATTGCCCATAAGCATATTGAAGCTGGGAATTGAGGAATGGCCCTAGCCATCAGAGCAGGGAAGCGCTTGAACAGTTTTCTAACAGAAAAAAAAAAAAAAAAAAAAAAAAGAAAAAAGAATAAAGAAAAAGAGGAAAAAGAGATATAACTTGTCATAGACTACTCAAATCTTTGAATACCATTGCCTGTGTGAAAATATTTTTTTTCCTCTTCAGCTCAGGGGGAATGAAGTCCTTCCAGTTCTAGAACACTACGGTCTTTAGAAACCACATCACACAGCACGAGCTTCATTGAGTCAGTGGAAGTAACACATTGGATATAAGGCAACTGGGGTAAAAACTTGTAATCTAAGATTAATCTAACTCGTAATCTAAGATCCTTTCTGTAACATCATCTGGATTCCTTACAAAATGATGAAACGCTGTATATTCAAAAATCAGCTACAAAAATATTTTTATATAGAGACATGTACATAATACTCCATTATTGTCTTTTCTTTGCCAGACTGTTAAAGAATGTATCTTGGTTTCAAAAAAAATGTATTTGACTCCAAAAGAAGCTCTGACAACACTCTTGAGAAAATGACCTTTAGCTTGGATATTTTCTTAAAAAAAGATAAAATAGTAAATCATAAAAAGCGCTTGTTAAGTTCACAAACTTAGTAAGTAATGTAGCTACCCAGAAATTTCTTATTGTGTGAGCCACTCTCTTTGAACTCCATCCCACCTGATAAAGGGGGCTGAAAGTCTTCCCTTCCGCTGCTCCCCAACTCTGCTCCACTAGGCACCAACATCAGTTGTATTTGTTCTTACTGCAGATAAATTCCAATCAGCACGTACCTGACCAGGAGTTGCACCATCTATGCCCAAGTTCTACGCACCTACTTTTCCTAATTAAAGTCTCCTCGTTGCTCCTCATGTTGTTCCCTTAGCTCCAGCCCCTAGTAGATGCCTTCCCTGTCCTATTTGTCCAACTTTCCCACACTGCAGCAAGGGTACAGTTGACTCCAGCCATGTGGACTGTGCTGGTATCTCCACTCCCAGACACATCTCAAGGGCCACCTGGCCCCAGAATTCCTCGGTGAACTGAATTCACCATCATTACAATTCTTGTTGCTAAAAAAAAAAAAAAAAAAAAAATCCATATTCTATTGACTGTTGCTGCCTTCGGTGCTTCTTGCAAAGTCATTTTGCAGATTTTTGTACCAGGGGCCTCTGCTCCCTCTTACTACTATGAGGTGAGACCTGGGAAATGCACTTTCTATTCTGATCGGACAGTGCAGCAGCCTAACAAATCTTTGAGGGTATTTATGGGAGTGAGAAGGCAGAAAAGAGAGATAGACGAGTTGGGGTAGCAGGGGTAACATTCTTAAACACTTACATAACTATAAGCACATAAGTAAATACTTATATAGAAGAGCTATATAGAATATACAGCTATATAGAAGAGCTATGTAGAATATATATATTGATTATATAGAATGCTTTCCACAAGGAAACTTGGGCACTTTCCAGTATTTCCTCCAAACAGCCAATAAGCTCTAATAAAAACAGAGAACAATTAATACATTAAGTTCAGCCCAGTCCTGAATGCTGCTGGGAAAAAAGAAGAGGGAAAGAAAAAACATATTTTAAAACATGAAACAAATGATCTTAGTAAGATCATGCAGATTAAAAAAAAAAAAAAAAAAAAGATGAAAGGAGGAAAGGCCCTGATGATCAAGTAAAAGTTGTTGGCCATACCAGAAAGGACCTCCTGCACAGGAGAAAATAGTGAGGGGAGGAGGTGCGTTAAGCATTCCAGGCACGTAGAGCTGATCTAGGTCAGCGCAGGAGAGCAGTAACAACAATAAGAAAGAAGAGCCAAGCAGCCAGGGACTGTCAGGCAAGGACAAGGAACCGGAATTTTATATGGCAGCAAAGAGGGGTATGAAATGCAAAAGCAAACCAATCTTCTTGCCATGTATTACAAACCATAAAAAAGCCAAACTCCAAGTCATTAGCAACTAACGAAAGAGCACTAAGGAAGCTCACTTCACTAGTTCACTAAGAACTGAGCAAATGATCTAAAACTAGTGCCAAGATTGATGCAACTGCAGTTACACATAAAGCCTGCTTGGCACCACTGGCAGGAGAGCTACTGAACAGGTTAGCGAGCATCGCTCTGTGCCACCTGCACGTCTTGCTCCACACAGGTTCGGTGACTGATGTTCATGTGACCTTATCTAATGATGGTTCACTGTAATCAGAGGAATGGCCAAGATGTCAGGAGCTGGGCTTGGATCGTGCCTGGGAGCCAGGGCGCTCTGAGGGGAGAAGGAGCTCAGTCTTCATGGGGATTGGCAGAAGGCCAGGTAATTGCAAGAGGGTAAGATAGGCTGAGTTCATAATAATCCAAAATAAAAGTGATTCATACAAGACGGTTACAGGAAATAAAACCAAATGATAGCTCCTCAAAAGGCAATAAAAGGAGAAGGAGATGGTTTTGAAAATAAATATATACAATATAAAACTTTATGCTAATTGAGAACTTACATAATCAGTAAGACTAGGAGAAAAGTAAAAATTTTCACAACGCTTGTGCTGCCATTCCTATATCGGTCAGCACAAGAAAGAAATTACTAGTATGTTTACACAAGAACCATTGCTACTAAGATGAATTAACTCTTCTACCTATTCTAGCTCCAGTGGATTTTTTTTTATATTGCTTCCAATTCTGTTCATCCCTTATGACCAGAGAAAAGAATGTAGCTTTTTTCCTTCACCGAGCAGACAAAGCCAGAGTTTGTGCTTCACACTAAAGACAGATTTACAAAATGGATTTAAAACGCTGGCATGAATTTAGATTTTTCTCCACATGAAGGCAGTGTGGAGACGTCATTCTGCATTAGCTTTTACAACCAACTTTTCACTATAGCTTCCAGTTGTTTCACCAAAGCTGAGGCTACAAGGTGTTTGACCAAAATTTGCCAACAGCTCTGTGATTTTTGTCAAATTCTATCTGTTTAAGTGAGCATACACATGTATACAAGCTCACATACACACATGCACAGAAGGCCAACTGTGCAAAGGGCAAGAGATGGGGAAAAAAAACATCTCTAAATAACCCATTTTTAAGCTGATAGCTTTAAGCATCTCACCTCTGTATGATGGAAAACATTCTATGCATATAATGGAAAATATCTTCTTGTAGATCAAAAACATATGCAAGATCATGTTTCACAACAGAGAAGGCTTTTATGCATGGATTGTACCATTATCACAATTACTTCCAAAGATAACATATTATTTTCTACATAGTAGGTCAAAAGGACACAGTCCAGCCAAAACTGAGCCCCCAAGTTGCAACACAAGCCATAAAGATGTGAGGATTTGCAGAAAGAGTTCAGGTAAGAGTTAAGAGAAAAGATAAGGTTCAATAGTGACCAAATGGACCATGACCACACCAATGAAGCTTGGACAGATGTAACTGTGCATAGTACGGGAAGTGAAATAGCTAGCTATGGAAACACGTTAACAAGTGAAATATCAAGGCACAAGACATGGTTGGACATGATTATGTACATATGCGATATGTACATCACATATGTGATATGGCATAAAGGAAACAATCTATTCCACAGAAAGCTAGAACTAGTGGAATAAAAAAGACTTTTTTCCTCCTTCTCTCACTAGGGAAATAAAACTGGGAAAGCAGCGCTTAAAGAAGTCCGAAAGAGATGGGCACTTGAAACATAACCCTGACTGAAAAAGGCAAAAAAAGAACATTTAATTCTCCGGTCTTGGCTTCTTAGGAATCGAGGACATCAATGTTCCCCACTGAGGACATCCATCTAAAACCCAGAGCCAGGCAATGAAATACAGTTTATAATGCTGAGCAAATGCAGCATACATTGGAAAACTGCATAACAAGAACAAAGAGAGAGCGGTTTAGACGACAATACTCCAATTAAACAGGCTGCCCACTTTGATCTAGGAGGACTAAGACTAACTCATGTAAATAAGAAAAATATAACGAAGTAAGAGGCATTTAGCTACTATAATCAGAACACAGCAAGGATGAAAAAGAAGAAAAGATTTCAGGCTTATTATGAAAAACTACAGAGTGAGAACATAAATGAAACACAAAATTATCAGACTGCTAAGATAAAGGTAACAATGTGATCTTCAATGCTACATTTCAACAGTAATGTATATTAAAGTTCAAATAAATATGAAATGTTTGGGACTAATTATATTAACCCCATTGCATTTTATGTGTCGGGGGGAAAAAAAAAAGGCCAAATACAACCCAGAACATATTTAATATACATGGACAACAAATGACCCCCATATAGGTATGTGGCTTCCTCACTAGTTGCTAGTTTCACTTAAAGCACTGCAAATGTAATATGCAAAAGAGTCTGTTAAGAGTGCAGTGATATAAAGTTACTACTATGCATTAGTAGCTAAGTCTTGGCTAGTACTTAGTAGCAGTTAATAACAAACTGTTAACTTTAAAGACATTAATCCACAAACTAGTTGAGCTTTATGAAAATAAAGAAATCCAGAATTATTTGTTCCTGTGAATTGCATCTGTTTCTTTCCTAGTTTGTAAATAAAAGAATTCCGAGACAGTACCAAATAAAGAAAAAGTATTTAGGAACAAGAGATTAAGTGCAGTTTAAACCTCAGATTATATCCTAGCAAGCATTTATGAAAGAAAGGAATAGATATATATTTTGGATTTTCTGCAGTTCAGATAAGAAAATGCATAGGAATTCCTTTACAGTGATGATAACAGCAAAAGCATAAAGGTCAAAATGGTACAGAACAGCAAATGCAAGCAATTTTCATTATCACCAAGAAATGCAAGCTGTGTATATACATATCTATATATACACACACCTATGTGGTTGTGAACATTCAGGATGTGTAAAGATTTTTCATTGCCAATTATATTAAAAACTAATGATAGGGATAGTTGATTGTTGCTTCTTCATCCTTGAAGACAAAAATATAGTTGCAATGTTGACAAAATTGGGAATTGGGAATAATAAGTATGAGGACAAAAACCCAAATCCTCTTTCACTGTTTCCTCACGTGCTATTATTGATTTTTCATTACTTTATGACGTAGTTTTTGCTATAGGAAATAAGTCAGTAGAGAAGGCAAATACCTTTTTTTTTTTTATATATATATATATAACTATTTAGTATTCGGCTCCATGCCTTAATGAAAACAAAACCTCAGTCTGAATTCTCAACAAATTTGTCACCATCTTTTCCTTTAATTCAGGGGGTTACCGGAATATTGTCAGCCTCACAAGACCAGTGTGAGGCCAGGCAGAACTATTTTCTACTTTGATATTTGGGGAACCCAAACAGATCCAGGGTCAAGCGTTTGCTTCAGCACGAAAGCGTTTGCTCAGCACGAAACTTGAGAAGTCTAAAGACTTTTTCCCCAAAGAATACTTCTGTTTTATAGCTCTGATAAATCCAAAGCAGTGCTTCAACTGATCTAAGTTGCAATTACAAACACTCAGCCTTTGCAGAAACTTTTTTTTTTTTTTTTTTTAAATGAAGACCACATTCTTCATTCCAACTCCAGGAAGAAGCTACAGAGCCAGTTTTGTTCACTAAATAGCACTAACCAATTTCTTGTGCACTCTGAATGACACAGGATTCGGGTAGAGATATTCGCACCTCCCATATACAAGGGGCCAGAATAAAGTTTCGTGGACCATCTCAGTTCCGGCATTTCTAATTCCCTGAATTTTAAGTGCTTAACGTACAATCCTAACACTATTTTAGCCTTTTTGTTTGTTTCTCCACGTAGCTTTGCAGCTTTCAATCCCCACTGAGCCCCAGGGCGCCGCTGGAGGCGCGCAAACTGGAGGCGCCGGCAGGGCGGCCCCAGGCCTAGAGGGGCCCGGAGCGCCCGGCCGAGGGCGGCACGGTCCCGTGTGCGCGTCGGGATCCCCCCCGGAGCGGGGCCCTGTGCCGGGCGGCTCCCTGTGCAGCGAAAAAGCGGCTGGCGAGGGCACGAGGCGCGCGCCCTGCTCCGCACTCCGGGCGAGGGACGGGGCCCTCGGGCCGGGCTCTGCCGCACGCTGCGCTCGGGCCTGGCAGCGACAGAGAAGGCGTTTTGCGGAGGCAACGGGCCGCGCCGGGGCTCGAGGCGCCGCTCCCGGGCTG